>NW_027139636.1:5000-129136 GCF_035084215.1 Heptranchias perlo | reverse complement strand
TCCTCTACACTGTCCCATCAAACACTCCCAGGGCAGGTACAGGGTTAGATACAGAGTAAGCTCCCTCTACACTGTCCCATCAAACACTCCCAGGGCAGGTACAGGGTTAGATACAGAGTAAAGCTCCCTCTACACTGTCCCATCAAACACTCCCAGGGCAGGTACAGGGTTAGATACAGAGTAAAGCTCCCTCTACACTGTCCCATCAAACACTCCCAGGGCAGGTACAGGGTTAGATACAGAGTAAAGCTCCCTCTACACTGTCCCATCAAACACTCCCAGGGCAGGTACAGGGTTAGATACAGAGTAAAGCTCCCTCTACACTGTCCCATCAAACACTCCCAGGGCAGGTACAGGGTTAGATACAGAGTAAAGCTCCCTCTACACTGTCCCATCAAACACTCCCAGGGCAGGTACAGGGTTAGATACAGAGTAAAGCTCCCTCTACACTGTCCCATCAAACACTCCCAGGGCAGGTACAGGGTTAGATACAGAGTAAAGCTCCCTCTACACTGTCCCTCAACCAGGGTAGAAAGAGTAAAGTCCCTAACACTGTCCATCAAACACTCCAGGGGCAGGTACAGGGTTAGATACAGAGTAAAGCTCCCTCTACACTGTCCCATCAAACACTCCCAGGGCAGGTACAGGGTTAGATACAGAGTAAAGCTCCCTCTACACTGTCCATCAAACACTCCCAGGGCAGGTACAGGGTTAGATACAGAGTAAAGCTCCCTCTGCACTGTCCCGTCAAACACTCCCAGGGCAGGTACAGGGTTAGATACAGAGTAAAGCTCCCTCCACACTGTCCCATCAAACACTCCCAGGGGCAGGTACAGGGTTAGATACAGAGTAAAGCTCCCTCTACACTGTCCCATCAAACACTCCCAGGGCAGGTACAGGGTTAGATACAGAGTAAAGCTCCCTCTACACTGTCCCAACAAACACTCCCAGGGCAGGTACAGGGTTAGATACAGAGTAAAGCTCCCTCTACACTGTCCCATCAAACACTCCCAGGGCAGGTACAGGGTTAGATACAGAGTAAAGCTCCCTCTACACTGTCCCATCAAACACTCCCAGGGCAGGTACAGGGTTAGATACAGAGTAAAGCTCCCTCCACACTGTCCCTACAGACGAACCTCCTCCAACGACTGCTCATATCCCAGGACTGCACTTCCATCTCCTGCCCGGATAGGCTGAAGTGATTCGACAAGGTGGTTCAGGAAACACGGCGCCAGATCAACCCGAGATAAATTGCCCCGAGCCCAGATGTTCTGTGGCTGGCGCCAGCTGTTGGAGGACACTTACTTGTTGGACAGAAGCTTCGCTCCTCGGGCTCCAGCTCACGGGGTCGGAGTGATGAGGAAGAGGATTTTGGACGGAGAGACCACTTCCATTGGGGAGCGAGTGGACAGTGTGATGGAGAGACCACTTCTATTGGGGAGTGAGTGGAGAGTGTGATGGAGAGACCACTTCCATTGGGGAGTGAGTGGAGAGTGTGATGGAGAGACCACTTCCATTGGGGAATGAGTGGATGGTGTGATGGAGAGACCACCTCGATTGGGGAGTGAGTGGACGGTGTGATGGAGAGACCACTTTAATGGGGAGTGAGAAGATGGTGTGATGGAGAGACCAGTTTTATTGGGGAGCGAGTGGACAGTGTGATGGAGAGACCACTTCTATTGGGGAGTGAGTGGACGGTGTGACGGAGAGACCACTTCGATTGGGAGCGAGTGGACGGTGTGATGGAGAGACCACTTCCATTGGGGAGTGAGTGGACGGTGTGATGGAGAGACCACTTCTATTGGGGAGTGAGTGGACGGTGTGATGGAGAGACCACTTCTATTGGGGAGTGAGTGGACGGTGTGATGCAGAGACCACTTCTATTGGGGAGTGAGTGGACGGTGTGACGGAGAGACCACTTTTATTGGGGAGCGGGTGGACGGTGTGATGAGAGACCACTTCTATTGGGGAGAGTGTGATGGAGAGACCATTTTTATTGGGGAGCGGGTGGACGGTGTGATGGAGAGACCACTTCCATTGGGGAGCGAGTGGAGTGTGTGACGGAGAGACCACTTCTATTGGGGAGTGAGAGGACGGTGTGGCGGAGAGACCACTTCTATTGGGGAGTGAGTGGAGTGTGTGACGGAGAGACCACTTCCATTGGGGAGTGAGTGGAGAGTGTGACGGAGAGACCACTTCTATTGGGGAGTGAGTGGACAGTGTGATGGAGAGACCACTTCTGTTGGGGAGTGTGTGGACGGTGTGATGGAGAGACCACTTCAATTGGGGAGTGAGTGGACGGTGTGATGCAGAGACACTTTTATTGGGGAGTGAGTGGAGAGTGTGATGGAGAGACCACTTCTATTGGGAGTGAGTGGACAGTGTGATGGAGAGACCACTTCCATTGGGGAGTGAGTGGAGAGTGTGATGGAGAGACCACTTCTATTGGGAGTGAGTGGACAGTGTGATGGAGAGACCACTTCCATTGGGGAGTGAGTGGAGAGTGTGATGGAGAGACCATTCTATTGGCGAGTGAGTGGACGGTGTGATGGAGAGACCACTTCCATTGGGAGTGAGTGGACGGTGTGATGGAGAGACCACTTCTGTTGGGGAGTGAGTGGACAGTGTGATGGAGAGACCACTTCTGTTGGGGAGTGAGTGGACAGTGTGATGGAGAGACCACTTCTATTGGGGTATGAGTGGACGGTGTGATGGAGAGACCACTTCTATTGGGGAGTGAGTGGATGGTGTGACGGAGAGACCACTTCTATTGGGGAGTGAGTGGACGGTGTGACGGAGAGACCACTTCTATTGGGGAGTGAGTGGACGGTGTGATGGAGAGACCACTTCCATTGGGGAGTGAGTGGACGGTTGTGACGGAGAGACCACTTCTATTGGGGAGTGAGTGGAGAGTGTGACGGAGAGACCACTTTATTGGGGAGTGATGTGGACGGTGTGACGGAGAGACCACTTTTATTGGGGAGTGAGTGGACGGTGTGACGGAGAGACCACTTCTATTGGGGAGTGAGTGGAGAGTGTGATGGAGAGACCACTTCTATTGGGAGTGAGTGGACGGTGTGATGGAGAGACCACTTCCATTGGGGAGTGAGTGGACGGTGTGACGGAGAGACCACTTCCATTGGGGAGTGAGTGGACGGTGTGATGGAGAGACCACTTCTATTGGGGAGTGAGTGGAGAGTGTGACGGAGAGACCACTTCCGTTGGGAGTGTGTGGACGGTGTGACGGAGAGACCACTTCTATTGGGGAGTGAGTGGACGGTTGTGACGGAGAGACCACTTCTATTGGGGAGTGAGTGGACGGTGTGATGGAGAGACCACTTCTGTTGGGGAGTGAGTGGAGAGTGTGACGGAGAGACCACTTCCATTGGGGATTGTGTGGACGGTGTGACGGAGAGACCACTTCTATTGGGGAGTGAGTGGAGAGTGTGATGGAGAGACCACTTCCATTGGGGATTGTGTGGACGGTGTGACGGAGAGACCACTTCTATTGGGGAGTGAGTGGACGGTGTGACGGAGAGACCACTTCCATTGGGGATTGTGTGGACGGTGTGACGGAGAGACCACTTCTATTGGGGAGAGAGTGGACGGTGTGATGGAGAGACCACTTCTATTGGGGAGTGAGTGGAGAGTGTGATGGAGAGACCACTTCCGTTGGGGAGTGTGTGGACGGTGTGACGGAGAGACCACTTCCATTGGGGAGTGAGTGGACGGTGTGACGGAGAGACCACTTCTATTGGGGAGTGAGTGGACGGTGTGACGGAGAGACCACTTCCATTGGGGAGTGAGTGGACGGTGTGATGGAGAGACCACTTCTATTGGGGAGTGAGTGGAGAGTGTGACGGAGAGACCACTTCTATTGGGGAGTGAGTGGAGAGTTGTGACGGAGAGACCACTTCTATTGGGGAGTGAGTGGACGGTGTGACGGAGAGACCACTCTATTGGGGAGTGAGTGGAGAGTGTGACGGAGAGACCACTTCTATTGGGGACGTGAGTGGACGGTGTGACGGAGAGACCACTTCCATTGGGGAGTGAGTGGACAGTGTGACGGAGAGACCACTTCTATTGGGGAGTGGACGGTGTGATGGAGAGACACTTCTATTGGGGAGTGAGACCACTTCTATTGGGGAGTGAGTGGACGGTGTGATGGAGAGACCACTTCCATTGGGGAGTGAGTGGACGGTGTGATGGAGAGACCACTTCTATTGGGGAGTGAGTGGACGGTGTGATGGAGAGACCACTTCCATTGGGGAGTGAGTGGACGGTGTGACGGAGAGACTACTTCTATTGGGGAGTGAGTGGATGGTGTGACGGAGAGACCACTTCTGTTGGGGAGTGTGTGGTCTGTGGAACGGAGAGACCACTTCTATTGGGGAGTGAGTGGACGGTGTGATGGAGAGACCACTTCTATTGGGGAGTGAGTGGAGAGTGTGACGGAGAGACACTTGTTTTGGGGAGTGTGTGGATTGTGTGACGGAGAGACCACTTCTATTGGGGAGTGAGTGGAAGGTGCGATGGAGAGACCACTTCTATTGGGGAGTGAGTGGACGGTGTGACGGAGAGACCACTTCTATTGGGGAGTGAGTGGACAGTGTGATGGAGAGACCACTTCTATTGGGGAGTGAGTGGACGGTGTGACGGAGAGACCACTTCTATTGGGGAGTGAGTGGACGGTGTGATGGAGAGACCACTTCTATTGGGGAGTGAGTGGACGGTGTGACGGAGAGACCACTTCTATTGGGGAGCGGTGTGGACGGTGTGATGGAGAGACCACTTCTATTGGGGAGCGGGTGGACGGTGTGATGGAGAGACCACTTCCATTGGGGAGTGAGTGGACGGTGTGGCGGAGAGACCACTTGTATTGGGGAGTGAGTGGACGGTGTGACGGAGAGACCACTTCTATTGGGGAGTGTGTGGACGGTGTGACAGAGAGACCACTTCTGTTGGGGAGTGAGTGGACGGTGTGATGGAGAGACCACTTCTATTGGGGAGTGAGTGGACGGTGTGACGGAGAGACCACTTTTATTGGGGAGCGGGTGGACGGTGTGACGGAGAGACCACTTCCATTGGGGAGTGAGTGGAGAGTGACGGAGAGACCACTTGTATTGGGGAGTGAGTGGACGGTGTGACGGAGAGACCACTTTTATTGGGGAGCGGGGTGGACGGTGTGACGGAGAGACCACTTCCATTGGGGAGTGAGTTGGAGAGTGACGGAGAGACCACTTGTATTGGGGAGTGAGTGGACGGTGTGGCGGAGAGACCACTTGTATTGGGGAGTGAGTGGACGGTGTGGCGGAGAGACCACTTCTATTGGGGAGTGAGTGGACGGTGTGATGGAGAGACCACTTTTATTGGGGAGTGAGTGGACGGTGTGATGGAGAGACCACTTCTATTGGGGAGTGAGTGGACGGTGTGATGGAGAGACCACTTCTATTGGGGAGTGAGTGGACGGTGTGATGGAGAGACCACTTCCATTGGGGAGTGAGTGGACGGTGTGATGGAGAGACCACTTCTATTGGGGAGTGAGTGGAGAGTGTGATGGAGAGACCACTTTTATTGGGGAGCGAGTGGAGAGTGTGACGGAGAGACCACTTCTGTTGGGGAGTGAGTGGACGGTGTGACGGAGAGACCACTTCTATTGGGGAGTGAGTGGACGGTGTGATGGAGAGACCACTTCTATTGGGGAGTGAGTGGACGGTGTGATGGAGAGACCACTTCCATTGGGGAGTGAGTGGAGAGTGACGGAGAGACCACTTCTATTGGGGAGTGAGTGGACGGTGTGACAGAGAGACCACTTCTGTTGGGGAGTGAGTGGACGGTGTGATGGAGAGACCACTTCTATTGGGGAGTGAGTGGACGGTGTGACGGAGAGACCACTTGTTTTGGGGAGTGTGTGGATTGTGTGACGGAGAGACCACTTCGATTGGGGAGTGAGTGGACGGTGTGACGGAGAGACCACTTCTATTGGGGAGTGAGTGGACGGTGTGACGGAGAGACCACTTCTATTGGGGAGTGAGTGGACAGTGTGACGGAGAGACCACTTCTATTGGGGAGTGAGTGGACGGTGCGATGGAGAGACCACTTCTATTGGGGAGTGAGTGGACGGTGTGACGGAGAGACCACTTCTATTGGGGAGTGAGTGGACGGTGTGACGGAGAGACCACTTCTATTGGGGAGTGAGTGGACGGTGTGATGGAGAGACCACTTCTATTGGGGAGTGAGTGGACAGTGTGACGGAGAGACCACTTCTATTGGGGAGTGAGTGGACAGTGTGACGGAGAGACCACTTCTATTGGGGAGTGAGTGGACGGTGTGATGGAGAGACCACTTCTATTGGGGAGTGAGTGGACAGTGTGACGGAGAGACCACTTCTATTGGGGAGTGAGTGGACGGTGTGACGGAGAGACCACTTCTATTGGGGAGTGAGTGGACGGTGTGACGGAGAGACCACTTCTATTGGGGAGTGAGTGGACAGTGTGACGGAGAGACCACTTCTATTGGGGAGTGAGTGGACGGTGTGACGGAGAGACCACTTCTATTGGGGAGTGAGTGGACGGTGTGACGGAGAGACCACTTCTATTGGGGAGTGAGTGGAGAGTGTGATGGAGAGACCACTTCTATTGGGGAGTGAGTGGACGGTGTGATGGAGAGACCACTTCTATTGGGGAGTGAGTGGACGGTGTGATGGAGAGACCACTTCTATTGGGGAGTGAGTGGAGAGTGTGACGGAGAGACCACTTCTATTGGGGAGTGAGTGGACGGTGTGATGGAGAGACCACTTCTATTGGGGAGTGAGTGGAGAGTGTGACGGAGAGACCACTTCCATTGGGGAACGGGTGGGAAGCCAGACAGGATGAAGGGATTTCCTGCTCCATTCACCACGTTTAGTTCTCGTGCTAACGCCATTTCCCGTCGCAAAGTACAAAGCACCAGGTTCACCCTTCCCGGGGTTTTGAGGACAGGGTCTCAGGAGGCAGTGAGGTTGAAATTCCTATTAAATTTATTGAAATCCTGCTGCTCCGTAAACATCTGTCCTGATTCTTTCTTTCGTTCCCCCGTTGGCATCGTGGGGTGGAGACGCCCGCCGAGATGGGGTCGTCGAGCGAGGCGGGAAGGGTTTGGCTGACCTCTGGTCCGGAGCCCAGGCCGACGGGAAGGAGTGGGATGCCACTGGACGGTCCGTGCTGAGGCGGGGGAAGGGGAGGAGCGACGGGCGGTGGGGGGGTTCAAAGGCCGTGCCCCCCCCCCCCGCCCCCGTTGCTGGCGAGCGGCCAGCACGCTCGGACGACCCCCCCCCCGCCGCCTTGGCCCTCCGCCTGGTGGCCCGACCCCGGCTGTTGCAATGCTGGAGTGTGACCTCCCCCGTGCTACTGGCACATTGGTCCCATCGGACGGGTATTAAATTCCTGGTCTCGCTCAAACCTCCCATCCTTAATGAGAAATAAATAAATACACAAACAAATAAAGGCCAGTGTCCAGACCAGAGGCCAACCAGGTCTCCACCGTGCTGCTCCTTCCACATCTCCCACACACACACACACACACACACCAGTACGATGCATCACTTCTGAATCTCTCTGCCCACAGATCGTACGCAAATCACCAGGACACCCACTCCCTCGTTCAGTCGCAAACCGTTTGCCTTGCTGCTCCCCCCTGGGGGGCAGGGGGGGAAAGGCAAGGGGTGTGTCTTCGAACCCCCGTCCCCATCTCACTCCCGCAGCCCCCCTTTTCCTGCGATATTGCCGGGGTTGGAGACACAGAGAGAGAGAGAGACGAGTTCGGGGGCGGTGGTTGGTGTGTCTACCTTTCTGAGATGGGTTGGCGTTATCATCTCCTGCTTTTGGACGGGGCGGAGGGAGGGAGGGAGGGAGGGAGTGTCCTGCCCGATAGGGTTAACCCGAGTGACCGTGTGCAGGGGGGGGGGGATTTGGGGAGAGGAGACAGGTCCGTGGGGAGGGGGGTGGGTCCTGTCGATCGGTTCCAGCTGGCGGTCGATATCCTGCGACACAGCTGTGCGACGACGCTGGACGATTTTTAAAAAAAGCTTCTCTATCAAAAAAAACCTGTTTCTTTCCCCTCTGGGTCGTTGTGTCTCGTCGGACAAGTCGTCTGGTTTGATTATTTTTGTCCCTCTTACGTGGTTGTTGCTTTTTCTGTTTATATACTCTTTGTTAAAAGCCCTTAAATATTGCACGCAGCTACGTTAGAAAAGATAAATCAGTGGAGGAGAGAGTAAGAGGCCGATGGTTCGGACGCTCCCTGTTCGCCTGCCAAACCCACAGTCGCACTCTGCTTGTAGTCTGTTGGTGGGGGTGGTGAGGTGTCCCACGGTTTGTAGCCTGACAGCAGCTACCGGCAGGGTCTCTGGGAGTCCCGTCCTCGACCGAGATAAACACCGACTTCAGCTGAGAATCGAGAGAGAGGGAGGGGTCAGAGGAGGAGGAGAGAGAGGGAGAGGGAGAGGTCAGAGGAGGAGAGAGAGAGAGAGAGGGAGGGAGGGGTCAGAGGAGGAGAGAGAGAGAGGGAGGGAGGGGAAAAGGGAGAGAGGGAGGGAGGGGAAAAGGGGGAGACAGAGGAGGAGAGAGAGGGGAAAAGGGGAGACAGAGGAGGAGGAGGGAATGGGAAAGGGGGAGACAGCGGAGGAGGAGGGAAGGGGAAAGGGGGAGACAGGAGGAGGAGGAGGGAAGGGAAAAGGGGGAGACAGGAGGAGGAGGAGGAGGAGGAGGAGGGAAGGGGAAAGGGGGAGACAGGAGGAGGAGGAGGGAAGGGGAAAGGGAGAGACAGGGAGGAGGAAAGGGGGAGACTGGAGGAGAGAGAGGGAGGGGGAAAGGAGGAGAGAGAGGGAGGGGAAAGGAGGAGGAGGAGGAGGAGGAGGAGAGAGAGGGAGGGAGGGGGACAGGGGGAGACAGGAGGAGGAAGAGAGAGGGAGGGGAGAGAGACAGACAGAGAGAGGAGGGGGAGCGTGAGAGAGACACACACACAGTGGGAGGGAGGGTGACAGAGTCAGAGAGGGAGGGAGAGAGAGAGAGAGAGAGAGAGAGAGAGTTTGCAGAGGGAGGGAGGGAGGGAGGGAGGGGTCATTCCGGTGGACAGCGGGGACTACTGATCCAGGCCAGATCGTCCACTACCCCCCAGTGCAGGTAGACAATACTCCCCACCACCAGTACGTGCATGATCTGGTGACTGTTACAGCAGTAGTCAAATTTGCCGGGCATCCAGCGCTCGGGAATGCGCATGATGTTGACGAAGCCGCCCAGGATGGCGAGCGCGTCCATGACGATGGTAACTGCGGAGGGAGGTCGGGCTGCCCGAGCCCACGTTAATCCAGCGCAGGTAGAAGAAGAAGAAACGGTAGCAGGCCTGCCAGGCGAAGGACTGCAGCCGGGTGATGTTGCTCTGGGCGCTGACCGCGCAGTAGATGACGTAGGACGAGAGGAAGATGTAGACCAGGAGAGCGACACTCCGCAACGCTGGGTGACACAGCAGGGTGCAGTAGATGATGGGCAGAGCCCCTGTGGGGACACGGAGAAAAAGACACACTCAGTACTGGGAGATTCATCCCACTACCCGCGGAAGGTCAGGACCAGCTCTCTCCCGGTCTCTCTCTCTCTCTCTTATTTTCTCTTTCTCTCTCTCTCTTATTCTCTCTCTCTCTTATTCTTTCTCTCTCTCTCTATCTGTCTCTTATTCTTTCTCTCTCTCTCTCTTATTCTTTCTCTCTCTCTCTCTCTCTCTATCTGTCTCTTATTCTTTCTCTCTCTCTGTCTCTTATTCTTTCTCTCTCTCTCTATCTGTCTCTTATTCTCTCTCTCTGTCTTGTCTCTTATTCTCTCTCTCTGTCTTGTCTCTTATTCTTTCTCTCTCTCTCTCTATCTGTGTCTCATTCTTTCTCTCTCTCTCTCTATCTGTCTCTTATTCTTTCTCTCTCTCTCTCTCTATCTGTCTCTTATTCTTTCTCTCTCTCTCTCTATCTGTCTCTTATTCTTTCTCTCTATCTGTCTCTTATTCTTTCTCTCTCTCTATCTGTCTCTTATTCTTTCTCTCTCTCTCTCTATCTGTCTCTTATTCTTTCTCTCTCTCTATCTGTCTCTTATTCTTTCTCTCTCTCTATCTGTCTCTTATTCTTTCTCTCTCTCTCTGTCTCTTATTCTCTCTCTCTCTCTCTCTATCTGTCTCTTATTCTTTCTCTCTCTCTATCTGTCTCTTATTCTTTCTCTCTCTCTATCTGTCTCTTATTCTTTCTCTCTCTCTCTCTATCTGTCTCTTATTCTTTCTCTCGCTCTCTCTCTCTATCTGTCTCTTATTCTTTCTCTCGCTCTCTCTCTCTCTATCTGTCTCTTATTCTTTCTCTCTATCTGTCTCTTATTCTTTCTCTCTCTCTCTCTCTATCTGTCTCTTATTCTTTCTCTCTCTCTCTATCTGTCTCTTATTCTTTCTCTCGCTCTCTCTCTATCTGTCTCTTATTCTTTCTCTCTCTCTCTCTATCTGTCTCTTATTCTTTCTCTCGCTCTCTCTCTCTCTCTTATTCTTTCTCTCTCTCTCTATCTGTCTCTTATTCTTTCTCTCTCTCTCTGTCTCTTATTCTCTCTCTCTGTCTTGTCTCTTATTCTTTCTCTCTCTCTCTCTATCTGTCTCTTATTCTTTCTCTCTCTCTATCTGTCTCTTATTCTTTCTCTCTCTCTCTCTATCTGTCTCTTATTCTTTCTCTCGCTCTCTCTCTCTCTATCTGTCTCTTATTCTTTCTCTCGCTCTCTCTCTCTCTATCTGTCTCTTATTCTTTCTCTCTATCTGTCTCTTATTCTTTCTCTCTCTCTCTCTATCTGTCTCTTATTCTTTCTCTCTCTCTCTATCTGTCTCTTATTCTTTCTCTCGCTCTCTCTCTCTCTATCTGTCTCATTCTTTCTCTCTCTCTCTCTATCTGTCTCTTATTCTTTCTCTCGCTCTCTCTCTCTATCTGTCTCTTATTCTTTCTCTCTCTCTATCTGTCTCTTATTCTTTCTCTCTCTCTATCTGTCTCTTATTCTTTCTCTCTCTCTATCTGTCTCTTATTCTTTCTCTCTCTCTCTGTCTCTTATTCTCTCTCTCTGTCTCGTCTCTTATTCTTTCTATCTCTCTCTCTATCTGTCTCTTATTCTTTCTCTCTCTCTCTCTCTCTCTATCTGTCTCTTATTCTTTCTCTCTCTCTCTCTATCTGTCTCTTATTCTTTCTCTCTCTCTATCTGTCTCTTATTCTTTCTCTCTCTCTCTCTATCTGTCTCTTATTCTTTCTCTCGCTCTCTCTCTCTCTATCTGTCTCTTATTCTTTCTCTCGCTCTCTCTCTCTCTCTCTATCTGTCTCTTATTCTTTCTCTCTATCTGTCTCTTATTCTTTCTCTCTCTCTCTCTATCTGTCTCTTATTCTTTCTCTCTCTCTCTATCTGTCTCTTATTCTTTCTCTCGCTCTCTCTCTCTCTATCTGTCTCTTATTCTTTCTCTCTCTCTCTCTATCTGTCTCTTATTCTTTCTCTCGCTCTCTCTCTCTCTCTGTCTCTTATTCTTTCTCTCTCTCTCTATCTGTCTCTTATTCTTTCTCTCTCTCTCTGTCTCTTATTCTCTCTCTCTGTCTTGTCTCTTATTCTTTCTCTCTCTCTCTCTATCTGTCTCTTATTCTTTCTCTCTCTCTCTCTATCTGTCTCTTATTCTTTCTCTCTCTCTCTATCTGTCTCTTATTCTTTCTCTCTCTCTATCTGTCTCTTATTCTTTCTCTCTCTCTCTCTGTCTCTTATTCTCTCTCTCTGTCTCGTCTCTTATTCTTTCTCTCTCTCTCTCTATCTGTCTCTTATTCTTTCTCTCTCTCTCTCTCTCTCTCTCTATCTGTCTCTTATTCTTTCTCTCTCTCTCTCTCTATCTGTCTCTTATTCTTTCTCTCTCTCTCTCTCTCTATCTGTCTCTTATTCTTTCTCTCGCTCTCTCTATCTGTCTCTTATTCTTTCTCTCTCTCTCTCTATCTGTCTCTTATTCTTTCTCTCGCTCTCTCTCTCTCTCTATCTGTCTCTTATTCTTTCTCTCTCTCTATCTGTCTCTTATTCTTTCTCTCTCTCTATCTGTCTCTTATTCTTTCTCTCTCTCTCTCTATCTGTCTCTTATTCTTTCTCTCTCTCTCTCTGTCTCTTATTCTTTCTCTCTCCTATCTGTCTCTTATTCTTTCTCTCTCTCTGTCTCTTATTCTCTCTCTCTGTCTCGTCTCTTATTCTTTCTCTCTCTCTCTCTCTCTCTATCTGTCTCTTATTCGTTCTCTCTCTCTCTATCTGTCTCTTATTCTTTCTCTCTCTCTCTATCTGTCTCTTATTCTTTCTTTCTTTCTCTCTCTGCCCGTCTCTCTCTCTCTCCCTTCACCCTCCCTCTCGGTCTGTCTCTGTCTATATGTCTGCCTCTCCCTCTCTGTCTGTCTGTCTGTCTCTCTCTCTCTCTCTGTGTCAAACACCAGCCGTGGCCCAGTGGGTCTCGCTCTCGTCTGAGTCAGAAGAGCGTGGGTTTGAGCCCCACAGACTCGAGACTCGGGCCCTACAATCCGGGTCGACACTCCCTGGTTGCCAGTACTGAGGGAGCGCTGCACTATCGGAGGTGCCGTCTTTCGGATGAGACGTTAAACCGAGGGCCCCGTCTGCCCTCTCAGGTGGGTGTAAAATCCTACAGCCACTATTGGAAGAAGAGCAGGGGGGAGTTCTCCCCGGTGTCCTGGGGCCGATATTCATCCCTCAACCAACATCACTAAAAGAAACAGATGATCTGGGTCATTCTCACATTGCTGTTTGTGGGATCTTGCTGTGCGCAGATTGGCTGCCGCGTTTCCTACATTACAACAGTGACCACACTTCGAAATCACAGTACAAATAGCTGATGTTACTTGGCTCTGCACAGAGAGCCCACAACATTTCACAGGCCTGCAACAGGGCCCGGGCTCGCTCACCGTGACTGTCCGGGGCTCCCCATCCGTCCCCGCGGGGCCCGGGCTCGCTCACCGTGACACCGTGCGGGGCTCCCCGTCCGTCCCGCGGGGCCCGGGCTCGCTCACCGTGACACCGTGCGGAGCTCCCCGTCCGTCCCGCGGGGCCCGGGCTCGCTCACCGTGACTGTCCGGGGCTCCCCGTCCGTCCCGCGGGGCCCGGGCTCGCTCACCGTGACTGTCCGGGGCTCCCCGTCCGTCCCGCGGGGCCCGGGCTCGCTCACCGTGACACCGTGCGGGGCTCCCCATCCGTCCCGCGGGGCCCGGGCTCGCTCACCGTGACTGTCCGGGGCTCCCCGTCCGTCCCGCGGGGCCCGGGCTCGCTCACCGTGACACCGTGCGGGGCTCCCCGTCCGTCCCGCGGGGCCCGGGCTCGCTCACCGTGACACCGTGCGGGGCTCCCCGTCCGTCCCCCGGGGCCCGGGCTCGCTCACCGTGACACCGTGCGGGGCTCCCCGTCCGTCCCCAGGGGCCCGGGTCGCTCACCGTGACACCGTGCGGGGCTCCCCGTCCGTCCCCAGGGGCCCGGGCTCGCTCACCGTGACACCGCGCGGGGCTCCCCGTCCGTCCCCAGGGGCCCGGGTCGCTCACCGTGACACCGTGCGGGGCTCCCCGTCCGTCCCCCGGGGCCCGGGCTCGCTCACCGTGACTGTCCGGGGCTCCCCCTCCGTCCCCGCGGGGCCCGGGCTCGCTCACCGTGACACCGTGCGGGGCTCCCCGTCCGTCCCGCGGGGCCCGGGCTCGCTCACCGTGACACCGTGCGGGGCTCCCCGTCCGTCCCCCGGGGCCCGGGCTCGCTCACCGTGACACCGTGCGGGGCTCCCCGTCCGTCCCCAGGGGCCCGGGTCGCTCACCGTGACACCGTGCGGGGCTCCCCGTCCGTCCCCAGGGGCCCGGGCTCGCTCACCGTGACACCGCGCGGGGCTCCCCGTCCGTCCCCAGAGGCCCGGGTCGCTCACCGTGACACCGTGCGGGGCTCCCCGTCCGTCCCCCGGGACCCGGGCTCGCTCACCGTGACTGTCCGGGGCTCCCCCTCCGTCCCCGCGGGGCCCGGGCTCGCTCACCGTGACACCGTGCGGGGCTCCCCGTCCGTCCCGCGGGGCCCGGGCTCGCTCACCGTGACTGTCCGGGGCTCCCCATCCGTCCCGCGGGGCCCGGGTTCGCTCACCGTGACTGTCCGGGGCTCCCCGTCCGTCCCGCGGGGCCCGGGCTCGCTCACCGTGACACCGCGCAGGGCTCCCCGTCCGTCCCGCGGGGCCCGGGCTCGCTCACCGTGACTGTCCGGGGCTCCCCGTCCGTCCCGCGGGGCCCGGGCTCGCTCACCGTGACTGTCCGGGGCTCCCCGTCCGTCCCCGCGGGGCCCGGGCTCGCTCACCGTGACACCGTGCGGGGCTCCCCGTCCGTCCCGCGGGGGCCCGGGCTCGCTCACCGTGACACCGTGCGGGGCTCCACGTCCGTCCCGCGGGGCCCGGGCTCGCTCACCGTGACACCGTGCGGGGCTCCCCGTCCGTCCCGCGGGGCCCGGGCTCGCTCACCGTGACACCGTGCCGGGCTCCCCGTCCGTCCCGCGGGGCCCGGGCTCGCTCACCGTGACACCGTGCGGGGCTCCCCGTCCGTCCCGCGGGGCCCGGGCTCGCTCACCGTGACACCGTGCGGGGCTCCCCGTCCGTCCCGCGGGGCCCGGGCTCGCTCACCGTGACTGTCCGGGGCTCCCCCTCCGTCCCCGCGGGGCCCGGGCTCGCTCACCGTGACACCGTGCGGGGCTCCCCGTCCGTCCCGCGGGGCCCGGGCTCGCTCACCGTGACACCGTGCGGGGCTCCCCGTCCGTCCCGCGGGGCCCGGGCTCGCTCACCGTGACACCGTGCGGGGCTCCCCGTCCGTCCCGCGGGGCCCAGGCTCGCTCACCCGTGACACCGTGCGGGGCTCCCCGTCCGTCCCGCGGGGCCCGGGCTCGCTCACCGTGACTGTCCGGGGCTCCCCCTCCGTCCCCGCGGGGCCCGGGCTCGCTCACCGTGACACCGTGCGGGGCTCCCCGTCCGTCCCGCGGGGCCCGGGCTCGCTCACCGTGACACCGTGCGGGGCTCCCCGTCCGTCCCGCGGGGCCCGGGCTCGCTCACCGTGACACCGTGCGGGGCTCCCCGTCCGTCCCGCGGGGCCCGGGCTCGCTCACCGTGACACCGTGCGGGGCTCCCCGTCCGTCCCGCGGGGCCCGGGCTCGCTCACCGTGACACCGTGCGGGGCTCCCCGTCCGTCCCGCGGGGCCCGGGCTCGCTCACCGTGACTGTCCGGGGCTCCCCCTCTCCGTCCCCGCGGGGCCCGGGCTCGCTCACCGTGACACCGTGCGGGTCTCCCCGTCCGTCCCGCGGGGCCCGGGCTCGCTCACCGTGACACCATCCGTCCAGCGGGGCCCGGGCTCGCTCACCGTGCGGGGCTCCCACCACCTTTCTTTTTTATTCGTTCATGGGATGTGGGCGTCGCTGGCGAGGCCGGCATTTATTGCCCATCCCTAATTGCCCCTTGAGAAGGTGGTGGTGAGCTGCCTTCTTGAACCGCTGCAGTCCGTGTGGTGACGGTTCTCCCACAGTGCTGTTAGGAAGGGAGTTCCAGGATTTGGACCCAGCGACGATGATGGAACGGCCGATATATTTCCAAGTCGGGATGGTGTGTGACTCGGAGGGGAACGTGCAGGTGGTGTTGTTCCCATGTACCTGCTGCTCTTGTCCTTCTAGGTGGTAGAGGTCGCGGGTTTGGGAGGTGCTGTCGAAGAAGCCTTGGCGAGTTGCTGCAGTGCATCCTGTGGATGGTCCACACTGCAGCCACAGTGCGCCGGTGGTGAAGGGAGTGAATGTTTAGGGTGGTGGATGGGGTGCCAATCAAGCGGGCTGCTCTGTCCTGGATGGTGTCGAGCTTCTTGAGTGTTGTTGGAGCTGCACTCATCCAGGCAAGTGGAGAGTATTCCATCACACTCCTGACTTGTGCCTTGTCGATGGTGGAAAGGCTTTGGGGAGTCAGGAGGTGAGTCACTCGCCGCAGAATACCCAGCCTCTGACCTGCTCTTGCAGCCACAGTATTTTTATGGCTGGTCCAGTTAAGTTTCTGGTCAATGGTGACCCCCAGGATGTTGATGGTGGGGGATTCGGCGATGGTAATGCCGTTGAATGTCAAGGGGAGGTGGTTAGACTCTCTCTTGTTGGTCTCCTCACTATCCTCCTTGTGGAAGGCTGCACAGCGGGGCGGGCAGACGGAGCCCTGGGTTAATGGCTGCTCAAACAGAACAACACTCCCTCGGTACAGTTGTTGCTCTGTTATGAACCGGGGTGAGTACCAAATGGGAAATGCTGGAAGACGTTTTTGCGATGTGAACGACAGCATTGTAAGGTGCAGGTAAAATACTTCCCATACTTTCCCTCCATGGCCCTCGCCCCCCCCCTCCCTATCTCTGTAACCTCCTCCAGCCCCTACAACCCTCCGAGATATCTGCTCTCCTCCAATTCCGGCCTCTTGTCCATCTCCCCGATTCCCATCGCTCCACCATTGGCGGCCGTGCCTTCAGCTGCCTGGGCCCTGAGCTCTGGAATTCCCTCCCTAAACCTCTCCCCCTCTCTCTCTCTCTCCTCCTTTAAGACCCTCCTGAAAACCTCCCTCTTTGACCGAGCTTTTGGTCACCTGTCCTCTCCTTATGTAAACCCCATTGTCAAATTCTGTTTCATAATCGCTCCTGTGAAGTGCCTGTTACTACGTTAAAGGCACTATTTAAATGCAAGTTGTTGTTTCGAGTCCTCAGGAGAATCTAATGGGAGAGAGGATTCACAGCAGAGCCCAATCTGTCACGACACCAGAGAGAGAGAGGCAGAGAAAGAAAGAGAGAGGCAGAGGCAGAGAAAGAGAGAGGCAGAGGCAGAGAAAGAAAGAGAGAGGCAGAGAAAGAAAGAGAGAGGCAGAGAAAGAAAGAGAGAGGCAGAGAAAGAAAGAGAGAGGCAGAGAAAGAAAGAGAGAGGCAGAGAAAGAAAGAGAGAGGCAGAGAAAGAAAGAGAGAGGCAGAGAAAGAAAGAGAGAGGCAGAGAAAGAAAGAGAGAGGCAGAGAAAGAAAGAGAGAGGCAGAGAAAGAAAGAGAGGCAGAGAAAGAAAGAGAGAGGCAGAGAAAGAAAGAGAGAGGCAGAGAAAGAAAGAGAGAGGCAGAGAAAGAAAGAGAGAGGCAGAGAAAGAAAGAGAGGCAGAGAAAGAAAGAGAGAGGCAGAGAAAGAAAGAGAGGGGCAGAGAGAGAAAGAGAAGGGCAGAGAGAGAAAGAGAGGGGCAGAGAGAGAAAGAGAGGGGCAGAGAGAGAAAGAGAGGGGCAGAGAGAGAAAGAGAGGGGCAGAGAGAGAAAGAGAGGGGCAGAGAGAGAAAGAGAGGGGCAGAGAGAGAAAGAGAGGGGCAGAGAGAGAAAGAGAGGGGCAGAGAGAGAGAGAGAGGGGCAGAGAGAGAGGCAGAGAGAGAGAGAGGGGCAGAGAGAGGGGCAGAGAGAGAGGCAGAGAGAGAGAGAGGCAGAGAGAGAGAGAGGCAGAGAGAGAGAGGCAGAGAGAGAGAGAGAGAGAGGCAGAGAGAGAGAGAGAGAGGCAGAGAGAGAGAGAGAGAGGCAGAGAGAGAGAGAGAGAGGGAGGCAGAGAGAGAGAGAGAGGGAGGCAGAGAGAGAGAGAGAGGGAGGCAGAGAGAGAGAGAGAGGGAGGCAGAGAGAGAGAGAGAGGGAGGCAGAGAGAGAGAGAGAGGGAGGCAGAGAGAGAGAGAGAGGGAGGCAGAGAGAGAGGGAGGCAGAGAGAGAGAGAGGGAGGCAGAGAGAGAGAGAGAGGGAGGCAGAGAGAGAGGGAGGCAGAGAGAGAGAGAGGGAGGCAGAGAGAGAGAGAGAGGGAGGCAGAGAGAGAGAGAGAGGGAGGCAGAGAGAGAGAGAGAGGGAGGCAGAGAGAGAGAGGGAGGCAGAGAGAGAGAGGGAGGCAGAGAGAGAGAGGGAGGCAGAGAGAGAGAGAGAGAGGGAGGCAGAGAGAGAGAGAGGGAGGCAGAGAGAGAGAGAGAGAGGGAGGCAGAGAGAGAGAGAGAGAGGGAGGCAGAGAGAGAGAGAGAGAGGGAGGCAGAGAGAGAGAGAGAGAGGGAGGCAGAGAGAGAGAGAGAGAGGGAGGCAGAGAGAGAGAGAGAGAGGGAGGCAGAGAGAGAGAGAGAGGGAGGCAGAGAGAGAGAGAGAGAGGCAGAGAGAGAGAGAGAGGGAGGCAGAGAGAGAGAGAGAGAGGGAGGCAGAGAGAGAGAGAGAGAGAGAGGCAGAGAGAGAGAGAGAGAGAGGCAGAGAGAGAGAGAGAGAGGGAGGCAGAGAGAGAGAGAGAGAGGGAGGCAGAGAGAGAGAGAGAGAGGGAGGCAGAGAGAGAGAGAGAGAGGGAGGCAGAGAGAGAGAGAGAGAGAGAGAGAGGGAGGCAGAGAGAGAGAGAGAGAGAGGGAGGCAGAGAGAGAGAGAGAGAGAGAGGGAGGCAGAGAGAGAGAGAGAGAGGGAGGCAGAGAGAGAGAGAGAGAGGGAGGCAGAGAGAGAGAGAGAGAGGGAGGCAGAGAGAGAGAGAGAGAGAGGGAGGCAGAGAGAGAGAGAGAGAGGGGCAGAGAGAGAGAGAGAGGGGCAGAGAGAGAGAGAGAGAGAGGGGCAGAGAGAGAGAGAGAGGGGCAGAGAGAGAGAGAGAGAGAGGGGCAGAGAGAGAGAGGGGCAGAGAGAGAGAGTTACATGGATACAGAGATAGAAAGAGAGGGGCAGAGAGAGAGAGTTACATGGATACAGAGATAGAAAGAGAGGGGCAGAGAGAGAGAGTTACATGGATACAGAGATAGAAAGAGAGAGAGGGAGAGAGAGAGAGAGAGACGTCGGCAGAGACCGAGAGGAGATATCAGAGACAGATAACGGCTGAGTCCAGCTTGACAGAGCCTGTGGAAGGGGATTCCTTCCATTGGGCCCAATGAGCTCATTCCAGATGTGCGCAGTGAGCTGTGATGTAACTACCCAGTGAGCTCATTCCAGATGTGCACGGCAACCCGTGAGGTGATGTAATTACCCAACTAGCTTGTTCCAGATGTGCGCAGTAAGTTGTTATGTGGTATAGCCAGTGAGCTTCTTCCAGGTGGCGGCAGTACGCTGTGATGCACTAATCCAGGGGGCTCATTCCAGATGTGCGCAGTAAGCAGTAATGGAAGCACCCAGTGAACTCATTCCAGATGTGTGGGGTAAGGCGCAACCCGCTGTAACTACCCAGCGAGCCCAATCCAGAAGTGCGCAGTAAGGCGCGACCCGCTGTAACTGCCCAGCGAGCCCAATCCAGATGTGCGCAGTAAGGAACGACCCGCTGTAACTATCCAGGCGAGCTCCTTCCAGATGTACGCTTAAGGCGCGACCCGCTGTAACTATCCAGGCGAGCTCCTTCCAGATGTACGCAGTAAGGCACGACCCACTATAACTACCCAGCGAGCCCAATCCAGATGTGCACGGTAAGCCGTGACCTGCTGTAACTACCCAGGGAATTAGGGGTTATGGGGAGCGGGCAGGAAATTGGACATGAAGCTGAGTTCGGATCGGTCAATGCCCTGTGGGTGGCGGAGAGGGCCCAGGGGCTATGTGGCCGGGTCCTGCTCCGACTTCTTGTGTTCTTTAGATTTGTGGTTGGGATCAGATCAGCCATGATCTTATTGAATGGCGGAGCAGGCTCGAGGGGCCGATTGGCCTACTCCTGCTCCAATTTCTTATGTTCTTATGTTCTTATGTTCTTTCAGATGTGTGCAGTGAGCCGCGACCCGCTGTAACTCCCCAGCGAGCCGCTTCCAGATGTGTGCAGTAAGCCGCGACCTGCTTTAACTACCCAGCGAGCTCCTTCCAGATGTGTGCAGTAAGCCGCGACCCGCTGTAACTACCCAGCGAGCCCATTCCAGATGTGCGCAGTAAGCCGCGACCCGCTGCAACTACCCAGCGAGCCCATTCCAGATGTGCGCAGTAAGCCGCGACCCGCTGTAACTACCCAGCGAGCCCATTCCAGATGTGCGCAGTAAGCCGCGACCCGCTGTAACTACCCAGCGAGCCCATTCCAGATGTGCGCAGTAAGCCGCGACTCGCTGCAACTACCCAGCGAGCCCATTCCAGATGTGCGCAGTAAGCCGCGACCCGCTGTAAATACCCAGCGAGCCCCTTCCAGATGTGCGCAGTAAGCCGCGACCCGCTGTAACTACCCAGCGAGCTCCTTCCAGATGTGTGCAGTAAGCTGCGACCCGCTGTATCTACCCAGCGAGCCCCTTCCAGATGTGCGCAGTAAGCCGCGACCCGCTGTAACTACCCAGCCAGCCCATTCCAGATGTGCGCAGTAAGCTGCGACCCGCTGTAACTACCCAGCGAGCTCCTTCCAGATGTGTGCAGTAAGCTGCGACCCGCTCTAACTACCCAGCCAGCCCATTCCAGATGTGTGCAGTAAGCCGCGACCTGCTCTAACTACCCAGCGAGCCCATTCCAGATGTGCGCGGTAAGCCTTGTCCTGCTTTAACTACCCAGCGAGCCCATTCCAGGTGTGCAGTAAGCTGCGACCCACTGTAACTACCCAGCGAGCTCCTTCCAGATGTGTGTAGGAAGCTGCGACCCGCTGTAACTACCCAGCGAGCTCCTTCCAGATGTGTGCAGTAAGCTGCGACCCGCTGTAACTAACCAGCGAGCTCCTTCCAGATGTGTGCAGTAAGCTGCGACCCGCTGTAACTAACCAGCGAACCCATTCCAGATGTGCGCAGTAAGCCGCGACCTGCTGCAACTACCCAACGAGCCCATTCCAGATGTGTGCAGTAAGCCGCGACCCGCTGTAACTCCCCAGCGAGCTCCTTCCCGATGTGTGCAGTAAGCTGCAACCCGCTCTAACTACCCAACGAGCCCATTCCAGATGTGCGCAGTAAGCCGCGACCCGCTGTAACTACCCAGCGAGCTCCTTCCAGATGTGTGCAGTAAGCTGCGACCCGCTCTAACGACCCAGCCAGCCCATTCCAGATGTGCGCAGTAAGCCGCGGCCCGCTGTAACTACCCAGCGAGCTCCTTCCAGATGTGCGCAGTAAGCCGCGACCCGCTGTAAGTACCCAGCGAGCTCCTTCCAGATGTGTGCAGTAAGCTGCAACCCGCTGTAACTACCCAGCCAGCCCATTCCAGATGTGCGCAGTAAGCCGCGGCCCGCTGTAACTACCCAGCGAGCTCCTTCCAGATGTGTGCAGTAAGCTGCAACCCGCTCTAACTACCCATCCAGCCCATTCCAGATGTGTGCAGTAAGCTGCGACCTGCTGCAACTACACAGCGAGCTCCTTCCAGATGTGCGCAGTAAGCTGCGACCCGCTGTAACTACCCAGCGAGCTCCTTCCAGATGTGTGCAGTAAGGTGCGACCCGCTCTAACTACCCAGCCAGCCCATTCCAGATGTGTGCAGTAAGCTGCGACCTGCTGTAACTACCCAGCGAGTTCCTTCCAGATGTGCGCGGTAAGCCGTGTCACGGTCTAACTACCCAGCGAGCCCATTCCAGATGTGTGCAGTAAGGTGCGACCCGCTCTAACTACCCATCCAGCCCATTCCAGATGTGTGCAGTAAGCTGCGACCCGCTGTAACTCCCCAGCGAGCTCCTTCCCGATGTGTGCAGTAAGGTGCGACCCGCTCTAACTACCCAGCCAGCCCATTCCAGATGTGTGCAGTAAGCTGCGACCTGCTGTAACTACCCAGCGAGCTCCTTCCAGATGTGCGCGGTAAGCCGTGTCACGGTCTAACTACCCAGCGAGCTCCTTCCAGATGTGTGCGGTAAGCTGCAACCCGCTCTAACTACCCATCCAGCCCATTCCAGATGTGTGCAGTAAGCTGCGACCTGCTGCAACTACACAGCGAGCTCCTTCCAGATGTGCGCAGTAAGCCGCGACCCGCTGTAACTCCCCAGCGAGCTCCTTCCCGATGTGTGCAGTAAGGTGCGACCCGCTCTAACTACCCAGCCAGCCCATTCCAGATGTGTGCAGTAAGCTGCGACCTGCTGTAACTACCCAGCGAGCTCCTTCCAGATGTGCGCGGTAAGCCGTGTCACGGTCTAACTACCCAGCGAGCCCATTCCAGATGTGCGCGGTAAGCCACGACCTGCTCTAACTACCCAGCCAGCCCATTCCAGATGTGCGCGGGAAGCCGCGACCTGCTCTAACTACCCAGCGAGCCCATTCCAGATGTGCGCGGTAAGCCTTGTCCTGCTCTAACTACCCAGCGAGCCTATTCCAGATGTGTGCAGTAAGCTGCGACCCGCTGTAACTACCCAGCGAGCCCATTCCAGATGTGTGCAGTAAGCTGCGACCCGCTGTAACTACCCAGTGAGCTCCTTCCAGATGTGTGCAGTATGCTGCGACCCGCTGTAACTACCCAGCAAGCTCCTTCCAGATGTGTGCAGTAAGCTGCGACCCGCTGTAACTACCCAGCGAGCCCATTCCAGATGTGCGCAATAAGCTGCGACCCTCTGTAACCACCCAGCGAGCCCATTCCGGATGTGTGCAGTAAGCTGCGACCCGCTGTAACTACCCAGCGAGCCCATTCCAGATGTGCGCAGTAAGCTGCGACCCACTGTAACTACCCAGCGAGCTCCTTCCAGATGTGTGCAGTAAGCCGCGACCCGCTGTAACTACCCATCGAGCCCATTCCAGATGTGCACGGTAAGATGCGACCCGCTCTAACTACCCAGCGAGCCCATTCCAGATGTGCGCGGGAAGCCGCGACCTGCTCTAACTACCCAGCGAGCCCATTCCAGATGTGCGCGGTAAGCCTTGTCCTGCTCTAACTACCCAGCGAGCCCATTCCAGATGTGCGCGGTAAGCCTTGTCCTGCTCTAACTACCCAGCGAGCTCCTTCCAGATGTGTGCAGTAAGCTGCGACCCGCTGTAACTACCCAGCGAGCTCCTTCCAGATGTGTGCAGTAAGCTGCGACCCGCTGTAACTAACCAGCGAGCTGCTTCCAGATGTGTGCAGTAAGCTGCGACCCGCTGTAACTACCCAGCGAGTTCCTTCCAGATGTGTGCAGTAAGCTGCGATCCGCTGTAACTAACCAGCGAGCTCCTTCCAGATGTGTGCAGTAAGCTGCGACCTGCTGTAACTACCCAGCGAGCCCATTCCAGATGTGCACAGTAAGCTGCGACCCTCTGTAACTACCCAGCGAGCCCATTCCAGATGTGTGCAGTAAGCTGCGACCTGCTGTAACTACCCAGCGAGCCCATTCCAGATGTGCGCAGTAAGCTGCGACCCACTGTAACTACCCAGCGAGCTCCTTCCAGATGTATGCAGTAAGCTGCGACCCGCTCTAACTACCCAGCCAGCCCATTCCAGATGTGTGCAGTAAGCTGCGACCTGCTGTAACTACCCAGCGAGCTCCTTCCAGATGTGTGCAGTAAGCTGTGACCCGCTGTAACTACCCAGCCAGCCCATTCCAGATGCGTGCGGTAGGATGCGACCTGCTCTAACGACCCAGCCAGCCCATTCCAGATGTGCGCGTCTAACTACCCAGCGAGCCCATTCCAGATGTGCGCGGTAAGCCGCGGCCTGCTCTAACTACCCAGCCAGCCCATTCCAGATGTGAACGGTAAGCCATGACCTGCTCTAACTACCCAGCCAGCCCATTCCAGATGTGCGCGGGAAGCCGCGACCTGCTGTACTTACCCAGGGTGTTGACCATGCAGACTCCGCACATGTCGAGGGTGAGCAGGGTGTGGTAGATGGGTGCCCCTCCCTCGTGGTTCATGAAGAGGTGGTAGAGGACGCTGCCGAGCTGGGGGGAGACGCAGGCCAGGTAATGGGCCACGGCCAGCCACGGGACGGTGATTTGGTTCCAGGGGATCGCCAGCGGTAATAGGAACAGGAAGAACAGCAGTGGGATCCCTGAGGGAGGAGAGGAGAGGAGGAGGCAGCGTTAGTGCAGGGCTGGCAACTGGGGGGACAAGAGGAGCAAACAACGGGCACTTGCTGCAATATGTGTTCCCCCTCACTCCGACCCCCACAGTACGTGTTCCCCCCTCACTCCGACCCCCACAGTACGTGTTCCCCCCTCACTCCGACCCCCACAGTACGTGTTCCCCCCTCACTCCGACCCCCACAGTACGTGTTCCCCCCTCACTCCGACCCCCACAGTACGTGTTCCCCCCCTCACTCCTACCCCCACAGTACGTGTTCCCCCCTCACTCCTACCCCCACAGTACGTGTTCCCCCCTCACTCCGACCCCCACAGTACGTGTTCCCCCCCTCACTCCTACCCCCACAGTACGTGTTCCCCCCCTCACTCCTACCCCCACAGTACGTGTTCCCCCCCCTCACTCCGACCCCCACAGTACGTGTTCCCCCCTCACTCCGACCCCCACAGTACGTGTTCCCCCCCTCACTCCGACCCCCACAGTACGTGTTCCCCCCTCACTCCTACCCCCACAGTACGTGTTCCCCCCTCACTCCGACCCCCACAGTACGTGTTCCCCCCTCACTCCGACCCCCACAGTACGTGTTCCCCCCCTCACTCCGACCCCCACAGTACGTGTTCCCCCCTCACTCCTACCCCCACAGTACGTGTTCCCCCCTCACTCCGACCCCCACAGTACGTGTTCCCCCCCTCACTCCGACCCCCACAGTACGTGTTCCCCCCTCACTCCGACCCCCACAGTACGTGTTCCCCCCCTCACTCCGACCCCCACAGTACGTGTTCCCCCCCTCACTCCGACCCCCACAGTACGTGTTCCCCCCCTCACTCCGACCCCCACAGTACGTGTTCCCCCCTCACTCCGACCCCCACAGTACGTGTTCCCCCCCTCACTCCTACCCCCACAGTACGTGTTCCCCCCCTCACTCCGACCCCCACAGTACGTGTTCCCCCCTCACTCCGACCCCCACAGTACGTGTTCCCCCCTCACTCCGACCCCCACAGTACGTGTTCCCCCCTCACTCCGACCCCCACAGTACGTGTTCCCCCCCTCACTCCGACCCCCACAGTACGTGTTCCCCCCTCACTCCGACCCCCACAGTACGTGTTCCCCCCCCTCACTCCGACCCCCACAGTACGTGTTCCCCCCTCACTCCGACCCCCACAGTACGTGTTCCCCCCCCTCACTCCTACCCCCACAGTACGTGTTCCCCCCTCACTCCGACCCCCACAGTACGTGTTCCCCCCTCACTCCTACCCCCACAGTACGTGTTCCCCCCTCACTCCGACCCCCACAGTACGTGTTCCCCCCCCTCACTCCTACCCCCACAGTACGTGTTCCCCCCCCTCACTCCTACCCCCACAGTACGTGTTCCCCCCTCACTCCGACCCCCACAGTACGTGTTCCCCCCCTCACTCCGACCCCCACAGTACGTGTTCCCCCCTCACTCCGACCCCCACAGTACGTGTTCCCCCCCTCACTCCGACCCCCACAGTACGTGTTCCCCCCCTCACTCCGACCCCCACAGTACGTGTTCCCCCCTCACTCCGACCCCCACAGTACGTGTTCCCCCTCACTCCGACCCCCACAGTACGTGTTCCCCCCTCACTCCGACCCCCACAGTACGTGTTCCCCCTCACTCCGACCCCCACAGTACGTGTTCCCCCCCTCACTCCTACCCCCACAGTACGTGTTCCCCCCTCACTCCGACCCCCACAGTACGTGTTCCCCCCCTCACTCCTACCCCCACAGTACGTGTTCCCCCCCTCACTCCGACCCCCACAGTACGTGTTCCCCCCTCACTCCTACCCCCACAGTACGTGTTCCCCCCTCACTCCTACCCCCACAGTACGTGTTCCCCCCTCACTCCGACCCCCACAGTACGTGTTCCCCCCTCACTCCGACCCCCACAGTACGTGTTCCCCCCCCTCACTCCGACCCCCACAGTACGTGTTCCCCCCTCACTCCGACCCCCACAGTACGTGTTCCCCCCTCACTCCGACCCCCACAGTACGTGTTCCCCCTCACTCCGACCCCCACAGTACGTGTTCCCCCCTCACTCCTACCCCCACAGTACGTGTTCCCCCCTCACTCCTACCCCCACAGTACGTGTTCCCCCCCTCACTCCTACCCCCACAGTACGTGTTCCCCCCTCACTCCTACCCCCACAGTACGTGTTCCCCCCTCACTCCTACCCCCACAGTACGTGTTCCCCCTCACTCCGACCCCCACAGTACGTGTTCCCCCCTCACTCCTACCCCCACAGTACGTGTTCCCCCCTCACTCCGACCCCCACAGTACGTGTTCCCCCCCTCACTCCGACCCCCACAGTACGTGTTCCCCCCTCACTCCGACCCCCACAGTACGTGTTCCCCCCTCACTCCTACCCCCACAGTACGTGTTCCCCCCTCACTCCTACCCCTGTTATAACACTCCCTGTATAACACCTCCGTCACTGTAACACTCATTGTGTACAGCTCTCTCTCTCGTGGAGAACCCTGTATAAAACACTCCTTTCATGCTCACTTTTACTGATCCCAGCTTTTTATTTCCTGTAATTTTAAGTACGAAAGAAAGGGATTTGAAGTCATGTTATCTGGATTACTAGTCCAGTAACATAATCACTACATACCCTACCTTTATTAGTGACTATCTTATATTTATGGCCCCGAGTTCTGGTCTCTCCCCACAAGTGGAAACACCTTCTCTACGTCTACCCTATCGAACCCTTTCATAATCTTAAAGACCTCGATCAGGTCACCCCTCAGTCTTCTCTTTTCCAGAGAAAAGAGCCCCAGCCTGTTCAATCTTTCCTGGTAGGTAGAACCTCTCAGTTCTGGTTTCATCCTTGTAAATCTATTTTGCACCTTTTCCAGTGCCTCTAAATCCTTTTTATAATATGGAGACCAGAACTGTGCACAGTGCTCCAAGTGTGGTCTAACCAAGGTATATGGAGACCAGAACTGTGCACAGTGCTCCAAGTGTGGTCTAACCAAGGTATATGGAGACCAGAACTGTGCACAGTGCTCCAAGTGTGGTCTAACCAAGGTATATGGAGACCAGAACTGTGCACAGAGCTCCAAGTGTGGTCTAACCAAGGTATATGGAGACCAGAACTGTGCACAGTGCTCCAAGTGTGGTCTAACCAAGGTATATGGAGACCAGAACTGTGCACAGTGCTCCAAGTGTGGTCTAACCAAGGTATATGGAGACCAGAACTGTGCACAGTACTCCAAGTGTGGTCTAACCAAGGTATATGGAGACCAGAACAGTTCACAGTGCTCCAAGTGTGATCTAACCAAGGTATATGGAGACCAGAACTGTGCACAGTGCTCCAAGTGTGGTCTAACCAAGGTATATGGAGACCAGAACTGTGCACAGTACTCCAAGTGTGGTCTAACCAAGGTATATGGAGACCAGAACTGTTCACAGTGCTCCAAGTGTGGTCTAACCAAGGTTTTATACAAGTTTAATATAACTTGTAGCGAGTGGTTAGGATCTGGAATGCACTGCCAGGGCGGGTGTTGGAGGCAGATTCAATTGTGGCCTTCAAAAGGGAACTGGATAAGTACTTGAAAGGTAAAAAACTGGAGGACCACGGGGATAGGGCGGGGGAGTGGGACTAGCTGGATTGCTCTTGCGTAGGGCCGGCTCGGACTCGACGGGCCGAATGGCCGATTTCCGTGCTGTAACCTTTCTATGTATCTAACTTCTCTGCTTTTCAATTCTATCCCTCTAGAAATGAACCCCAGTGTTTGATTTGCCCTTTTTTTCTGGCGTTATTAACCTGCGTCACTACTTTTGGCGATTTGTGTATCTGTGCCCCCAGATCCCTCTGCCCCTCTACCCCATTCAGGCCCTTATTATCCAGGCAGTATGTGGCCTCCTTAATCTTCCTACCGAGACACACCACCTCACACTGATCTGTATCCATTTGCCATTTGCACAGGGAGTCTGCTAGTCGGGTATAGTGTGACGCGCTGGTCAGTTTAAAACCTATCTCTGAGACCAGCATTGTATGTAGGTCAGAGAGACAGTATTCCGAAAACAGCCGTTGCCATCATATAATGCCCAAAAGCCACCTAATCTGATCAGACCTGATGTTGCACATTCCTAATACCCCACAAGGTGATGAGCCTGTAACAGGACAGAGGGGGGGGGGAGGGTTACTGCTCGTTTTCATTGTCCTTTTTGAAAATACAAAACAATCCCTCTGCCCGGTTACGCTGAATGAGCAGCAGTGTCACTGAAGCTTATGTGGGTTTTCAGAGCCTCTAAAAGCACAGGGGGAGGCCGTTCAGCCCATCGTGCCTGTGCCTGGTCTTTGAAAGAACTCTCCAATTAGTCCCACTCCCCTGCTCTTTCCCCGCAGCCCTGCAAATTTTCCCTTTAAGTATTTATCCAATTCCCCCTTTTGAAAGTTATTATTGAATCTGCTTCCACCGCCCTTTCAGGCAGTGAATTCCAGATCATCACAACTCGCTGCGTGAAAAAATGTCTCCTCGTGTCGACCTCTGGCTCTTTTGCCGATTATCGTCAATCTGTGTCCTCTGATCACTGACCCTCCTGCCTCTGGAAACAGTTTCTCCTTATTTACTCGATCAAAACCCCTCATGATTTTGAACGCCTCGATCAAATCTCCCCTTAACCTTCTCTACTCTGAGGAGAACAATCCCAGATTCTCCCGTCTCTCCACGTAACTGGAGGCCCTCATCCCTGGTACCATTCTAGTAAATCTCCTCTGTAACCTTCTCTGTTCTAAGGAGAACAATCCCATTTTGAAAGAACTGGGGGAGGTGGGATTGAGGGGAGAGGGGGGGGGGGGGGCGGAGAAGGACGGAGCATTAACATGATGTGCTAATGCCGAAGACAGTGAAAGCTACTTACAAGGTAGCGTTACCGTCGAGATGATACGATTTGTCAAGTGGAATTAGGTACCTTCAGCCGCCCAGGCCCGTCAGGTCACGCCACGCTCCTGCGCACCGCGCTGATCTCGTGGCGGCCATTGCCCACCCCTCACTGAGCTGCCCCGTGATCTTTCGGGGGTTGTGTGGGGAGACAGAGTTAGACATCGCCGCACACTTGCAGTAATCCCCTGCCTATTATGTTAAGGTGACGTTCAGAGCCAGATTAAGAGGACACGTTTTTGTACGCAGCTCTCTTCACGTAACACTTGAATGACGAGGTACATGTGTGGTCAGTGTCGGCTTGGCTCAGTGGGTCTCCATCTCTCTCCCCTCTGAGTCAGAAGGTCGTGGGTTCGAGCCCCACACACACTCCAGGGACCCGAGCCCCATAATCCAGGCCCGGCGCTGTCGGAGGGTCAGCGCCGAGGGAGCGCCGCGCTGTCGGAGGTGCCATCTTTCGGATGAGATGTTAAAACGAGGGCCCCGTCTGCCCTCTTGGTTGGACATAAAATCCCACAACACTATTGGAAGAGCAGGGGGAGTTCTGGGACCAATATTTATCCCTCAACCAACACCCAATACAAATCATCTGGTCATTTATCACATTGCTGTTTGTGGGAGCTTGCTGTGCGCAAATGGGCGGCCGTGTTTCCTGCATTACAACAGGGACTACACGTCAAAAAAGTACTTCATTGGCTGCAAAGCGCTTTGGGACGTCCGGAGGCTGTGAAAAGTGCGATGGAAATGCAAGAGAACCACTGGTCTTTTTGATGTATATTAATAAGTGGTAATATTATGGCTGATAAGTGGCAAGTAACATTCGTGCCAGGCAAGTGCCAGGCAATGACCATCTCCAACAAGAGAGAGTCTAACCACCTCCCCTTGACATTCAACGGCATTACCATCGCCGAATCCCCCACCATCAACATCCTGGGGGTCACCATTGACCAGAAACTTAACTGGACCAGCCATATAAATAGTGTGGCGACAAGAGCAGGTCAGAGGCTGGGTATTCTGTGGCGAGTGACTCACCTCCTGACTCCCCAAAGCCTTTCCAACATCTACAAGGCACAAGTCAGGAGTGTGATGGAATACTCTCCACTTGCCTGGATGAGTGCAGCTCCAACAACACTCAAGAAGCTCGACAGCATCCAGGACAAAGCAGCCCGCTTGATTGGCACCCCATCCACCACCCTAAACATTCACTCCCTTCACCACCGGCGCACTGTGGCTGCAGTGTGGACCATCCACAAGATGCACTGCAGCAACTCGCCAAGGCTTCTTCGACAGCACCTCCCAAACCCGCGACCTCTACCACCTAGAAGGACAAGAGCAGCAGGCACATGGGAACAACACCACCTGCACGTTCCCCTCCAAGTCACACACTGGGTCAAAATCCTGGAACTCCCTTCCTAACAGCACTGTGGGAGAACCTTCACCACACGGATTGCAGCGGTTCAAGAAGGCGGCTCACCACCACCTTCTCAAGGGGCAATTAGGGATGGGCAATAAATGCCGGCCTCGCCAGCGACGCCCACATCCCATGAACGAATAAAAAAAATGGCCTGGACTTCGATATAATTTCAAAATTTGCAGATGACACGAAACTCGGAAATGTAGTACACAATGTGGAGGATAGTAACAGGCTTCAGGAGGATATAAACAGACTAGTGAAATGGGAAGACACATGGCAGACGAAATTTAATGCAGAGAAGTGTGAAGTGATTCATTTTAGTAGGAAGAATGAGGAGAGGCAATATAAACTAAATGGTACAATTTTGAAGGGGGTGCAGGAACAGAGAGACCTGGGTGTGTACGTACACCAATCTTTGAAGGTGGCAGGACAAGTTGAGAAGGCTGTTGATAAAGTCCAGGATCCCGTATGCTTTTTTAATCGAGGCACAGAGTACAAAAGCAAGGAAGTTATGCTAAACCTTTATAAAACACTGGTTAGGCCTCTCTCCCTACTCCATCTCACCCTATCACCATATCCTTCTATTCCTCTCTCCCTCATGTGTTTATCCAGCTTCCCCTTAAATCCATCTACACTATTCACCTCGACTACTCCTTGTGGGAGCGAGTTCCACATTCTCACCATATAAGGAGACCAGAACAGTGCACAGTACTCCAGGTGTGGTCTAACCAAGGTATATGGAGACCAGAACAGTGCACAGTGCTCCAAGTGTGGTCTAACCAAGGTATATGGAGACCAGAACAGTGCACAGTACTCCAGGTGTGGTCTAACCAAGGTATATGGAGACCAGAACAGTGCACAGTGCTCCAAGTGTGGTCTAACCAAGGTATATGGAGACCAGAACAGTGCACAGTGCTCCAGGTGTGGTCTAACCAAGGTATATGGAGACCAGAACAGTGCACAGTGCTCCAAGTGTGGTCTAACCAACGTATATGGAGACCAGAACAGTGCACAGTACTCCAAGTGTGGTCTAACTAAGGTATATGGAGACCAGAACAGTGGACAGTACTCAAAGTGTGGTCTAACCAAGGTATATGGAGACCAGAACTGTGCACAGTGCTCCAAGTGTGGTCTAACCAGGGCATATGGAGACCAGAACAGTGCACAGTGCTCCAAGTGTGGTCTAACCAAGGTATATGGAGACCAGAACTGTGCACAGTGCTCCAAGTGTGGTCTAACCAGGGTATATGGAGACCAGAACAGTGCACAGTGCTCCAAGTGTGGTCTAACCAAGGTATATGGAGACCAGAACTGTGCACAGTGCTCCAAGTGTGGTCTAACCAAGGTATATGGAGACCAGAACTGTGCACAGTGCTCCAAGTGTGGTCTAACCAAGGTATATGGAGACCAGAACTGTGCACAGTGCTCCAAGTGTGGTCTAACCAAGGTATATGGAGACCAGAACTGTGCACAGTGCTCCAAGTGTGGTCTAACCAAGGTATATGGAGACCAGAACTGTGCACAGTACTCCAAGTGTGGTCTAACCAAGGATCGATATTGGTTTAACATAACTTCTCTGCTTTTCAATTCTATCCCTCTAGAAATAAGGGATTTGCTTTTTTAATGGCCTCATTAACCTGCGTCGCTGCTTTTACTGATTTGTACAGCTGGATGCCCCCCAGCTCCCTTTGCTCCTCTACGTCCCTCGTTCACGCTCTCCCTCCAAGCTGTGCTGGTGAAAAGGTTGCAACTAATGCAGTGATCTCCCAAAAGGTAAAGCAGCTGGGTTAAACCCAGAGGATGTAGATCTTTTCTGGTTCTTTAATGAGCACTGTCACACCCCACGTCGTACGATGAAGATCTGGTTTCCCACGCCAATTATTTACACAGTCTCGGCCTCCGACCATGAGAACTATTTAATGACTCAGACCCGCCCTATATTATGCACTGCTGTTTAAACAGATGCCTTCTTTAAAGAGTATTACATTCCTGGGAGCAGTTTATGTTTAATGAGTCACTTATCAGGTGTGGCTCAGTGGGTCTCACCCTCGCCACTGAGTCAGAAAGTCGAGGGTTCGAGCCCCACACACACTCCAGAGACTCAAGCCCCATAATCCAGGCCGACACTCCCCGATTGCCCAGTACTGAGGGAGCGCCGCACTGTCGGAGGGTCAGTACTGAGGGAGCGCCGCACTGTCGGAGGGTCAGTACTGAGGGAGCGCAGCACTATCGGAGGGTCAGTACTGAGGGAGCGCTGCACTGTGGGAGGTGCCGTGTTTCGGATGAGACGTTAAACTGAGAGCCCTGTCTGCCCTCTCAGGTGGATGTAAAATCCCACAACACTATTGGAAGAAGAGCAGGGGGGAGTTCTCTCCAGTGTCCTGGGGCCAATGTTTATCCCTCAACCAACATCACTAAAAAAAAGATTGCAACAGATTTGCTTGAAGCAATCCTTGTGGGAGCGAGTTCCACATTCTCACCACTCTCTGGGTAAAGAAGTTTCTCCTGAATTCCCTATTGGATTTATTAGTGACTATCTTATATTTATGGCCCCGAGTTCTGGTCTCTCCCCCACAAGTGGAAAAAATCTTCTCTACGTCTAACCTATCGAACCCCTTCATAATCTTAAAGACCTCTCTCAGGTCACCCCTCAGCCTTCTCTTTTATAGAGAAAAGAGCCCCAGCCTGTTCAATCTTTCCTGATAGGTAAAACCTCTCAGTTCTGGTATCATCCTCGTAAATCTTTCTTGCACCCTCTCCAATGCCTCGATATCTTTTCTATAATATGGAGACCAGAACATTGGCCGTGAAAGACGCTGTAGAAATGGGAGTCCTTTCTTTTTTCTATTTCAGCGAGAATAATCTTAAAACGGGGCGGGGCACGGTTTGAAAGGATCTGCCAAGCACAAGCGCCAGGGCCGATTTAAGGAGAGGCCACGACGGGGCAGTTCGACCTCAGCCCTTGGCCCTCTCTCGCGTTAATGCAGCAGGTCCCAGACTCCACTTCAGGAGGTAAAACGACTCAGGTCGCAAGAGGGAAAGAACTCACATTTCTGCAGTGCCTTTCACCACCTCAGGACATCCCAATCACACTCCACAGACAATGAAGCACTATTACAAAGTGTAGACACCGTTGTAATGTAGGGAGACGCGGCAGCCGATTTGCGCACAGCAAGATCCCACAAACAACAGTGTGGTAATGACCCAGATCATCTGTTTTTTTTTAAAACTGATGTTGGTTGAGGGATAAATATTGGGCCCTGGACACCTGGGAGAACTCCCCCCTGCTCTTCCTCCAATAACGCTGTGGGATTTTAACAGTGCAGCGCTCCTTCAGTACTGACCCTCCGACAGTGCAGCGCTCCCTCAGTACTGACCCTCCGACAGTGCAGCACTCCCTCAGTACTGACCCTCCGACAGTGCAGCGCTCCCTCAGTACTGACCCTCCGACAGTGCAGCACTCCCTCAGTACTGACCCTCCGACAGTGCGGCGTTCCCTCAGTACTGACCCTCCGACAGTACGGCGCTCCCTCAGTACTGACCCTCCGACAGTGCGGCGCTCCCTCAGCACTGACCCTCCGACAGTGCAGCGCTCCCTCAGTACTGACCCTCCGACAGTGCAGCACTCCCTCAGTACTGACCCTCCGACAGTGCAGCGCTCCCTCAGTACTGACCCTCCGACAGTGCAGCACTCCCTCAGTACTGACCCTCCGACAGTGCAGCGCTCCCTCAGTACCGACCCTCCGACAGTGCAGCGCTCCCTCAGTACTGACCCTCCGACATTGCAGTGCTCCCTCAGTACTGACCCTCCGACAGTGCAGCACTCCCTCGGTACTGACCCTCCGACAGTGCAGCGCTCCCTCAGTACTGACCCTCCGACAGTGCAGCACTCCCTCGGTACTGACCCTCCGACAGTGCAGCGCTCCCTCAGTACTGACCCTCCGACTGTGCAGCACTCCCTCAGTACTGACCCTCCGACAGTGCAGCACTCCCTCAGTACTGACCCTCCGACTGTGCAGCGCTCCCTCAGTACTGACCTTCCGACAGTGCGGCGCTCCCTCAGTACTGGCAGCCGGGGAGTGTCGGCCTGACATATAAGGAGGAATGTGCTGCTGTTTGACTCCCCCCTAAAGAATCAGAACACAAGCTGTTCTCCGACTGTTTATAAAAGGTCTTTTCAGTGGCGAGTAAAGTCATTCGAGAGAACGTTAAGCATATATCGGCCTGGGAGGGGGTGCAGCGCAGATTCACCAGAATGATAACCGGGGCTGAAAGGGTTAAATTATGAGGCGAGGTCGCACAGACTCGGCTTGTGTTCCCTCGAGTTTAGAAAATTGAGGTGTTTAAGATGATTGAAGGATTCGATAGGGTAGATGGAGAGAGAAACTATTTCCTCTGGTGAGGGGGAGAGTCCAGAACAAGGGGGCAGAACCTTAAAATTAGAGCCTGGCCGTTCAGGGGTGATGTCAGGAAGCATTTCTTCACACAGAGGGGGAGTGGGAATCTGGAACTCTCTCCACCCCCCCCCCCCCAAGAAAAAGCTGTGCAGGCTGGGGGGCCAATTGAAAATTTCTAAATTAAGATTGGTAGATTTTTTGTTGGGTAAGGGTATTAAGGATTATGGAACCAAGTCGGGTAGATGGAGTCAAGATGCAGATCAGCCCTGATCTGACTGAATGGCGGAACGGGCTCGAGGGGCTGAATGGCCTCCCCCTGTTCCTGTGTGCAGATCAGCCACGATCTGACTGAACGGCGGGACGGCCTCGAGGGGCTGAATGGCCTGTTCCTAAGCAGAGAGGAGTGATGGAGATGGAACTGTTTGTGGTTGTAGGATGCACGGTCGTGTCAAGAAAGGCGGAACGAGAGAGGCAGACTGCACAGTGACGGAAGAAATATCTCAGAGCGTTCTGCCACACAGTCCTTGCGTGTAAAAACTTTTGTGTTTTGTAAATAATCGTGGGGCCTCGGGCTTTCTGCGCAGATAGTGAATTGTCCGCTCTCTCCTGGCGCACTGTTCATCGTAACTACACCCTGGGGAGAGGGGAAGAGAGCAGGCTGAAGCAGCATTTAAGATACAACTTGCATTTATACAGTGCCTTTTACGTCACAAAATGTCCCCAAGGTGCTTCACAGGAGCGATTATCAGATAAAATCTGACACTGAGCTACAGAAGGAGATATTATGGACACATGATATTGGTCAAAGAGGTAAAGAATAGAGATCTCGTATTTCTCCAGTATCTTCCACAACCTCGGGATGTCCCAAAGAACTTTACAGCCAATGAAGGACTTTTTAAGGAGCATCTTAAAAGGAGAAGAGCGAGGCAGAGAGAGCAAGGAAGAGAGAGAGAGAGGAGGACAGAGAGAGAGAGAGACAGAAAGAGAGAGTTAGTCAGAGAGAGAGAGAAAGAGTTAGATAGAGAGAGAGATAGACAGAGAAAGATGGAGAGAAAGAGAGAAAAAGAGAGTTAGACAGAGAGAGAGATAGAGAGAAAGAGAGAGTGGGACAGAGAGAGACAGATAGAGAAAGTTAGACAGAGAGAGAGAGTGAGACAGAGAGAGAGAAAGAGAGTTAGACAGAGAGAGATGGAGAGAGAAAGAAAGCTCGACAGAGAGAGACAGAGATAGTGAGAAAAAGAGATAGATTGAGAGCTAGACAGAGAGAGAGAGAAAAAGAGATAGATAGAGAGCGAGGCAGAGAGAGACACAGAGAGAGATAGAGAGAGAAAAAGAGTTACAGAGAGAGAGAGAGAGAGCGAGGCAGAGAGAGAGAGAATTAGATAGAGAGAGAGAGCGAGGCAGAGAGAGAGAATTAGATAGAGAGAGAGAGCGAGGCAGAGAGAGAGAATTAGATAGAGAGAGAGCGATGCAGAGAGAGAGAATTAGATAGAGAGAGAGAGCGAGGCAGAGAGAGAGAATTAGATAGAGAAAGAGCGAGGCAGAGAGAGAGAATTAGATAGAGAGAGAGAGAGCGAGGCAGAGGGAGAGAATTAGATAGAGAGAGAGAGTGAGCGAGGCAGAGAGAGAGAATTAGATCGAGAGAGAGTGAGCGAGGCAGAGAGAGAGAATTAGATAGAGAGAGAGTGAGCGAGGCAGAGGGAGAGAATTAGATAGAGAGAGAGTGAGCGAGGCAGAGAGAGACAGAGAGAGAGATAGAGAGAGAAAAAGAGTTACAGAGAGAGAGAGAGAGAGCGAGGCAGAGAGAGAGAGAATTAGATAGAGAGAGAGAGCGAGGCAGAGAGAGAGAATTAGATAGAGAGAGAGAGCGAGGCAGAGAGAGAGAATTAGATAGAGAGAGAGAGCGAGGCAGAGGGAGAGAATTAGATAGAGAGAGAGAGTGAGCGAGGCAGAGAGAGAGAATTAGATCGAGAGAGAGTGAGCGAGGCAGAGAGAGAGAATTAGATAGAGAGAGAGTGAGCGAGGCAGAGGGAGAGAATTAGATAGAGAGGGAGTGAGCGAGGCAGAGAGAGAGAATTAGATCGAGAGAGAGTGAGCGAGGCAGAGAGAGAGAATTAGATAGAGAGAGAGAGCGAGGTAGAGGGAGAGAATTAGATAGAGAGAGAGTGAGCGAGGCAGAGAGAGAGAATTAGATAGAGAGAGAGAGCGAGGCAGAGAGAGAGAGAATTAGATAGAGAGAGAGAGCGAGGCAGAGAGAGAGAATTAGATAGAGAGAGAGAGCGAGGCAGAGAGAGAGAATTAGATAGAGAGAGTGAGCGAGGCAGAGGGAGAGAATTAGATAGAGAGAGAGAGAGAATTAGATCGAGAGAGAGTGAGCGAGGCAGAGAGAGAGAATTAGATAGAGAGAGAGTGAGCGAGGCAGAGGGAGAGAATTAGATAGAGAGGGAGTGAGCGAGGCAGAGAGAGAGAATTAGATCGAGAGAGAGTGAGCGAGGCAGAGGGAGAGAATTAGATAGAGAGAGAGTGAGCGAGGCAGAGAGAGAGAATTAGATAGAGAGAGAGAGCGAGGCAGAGGGAGAGAATTAGATAGAGAGAGAGCGAGGCAGAGGGAGAGAATTAGATAGAGAGAGAGTGAGCGAGGCAGAGAGAGAGAATTAGATCGAGAGAGAGTGAGCGAGGCAGAGAGAGAGAATTAGATAGAAAGAGAGTGAGCGAGGCAGAGAGAGAGAATTAGATAGAGAGAGAGTGAGCAAGGCAGAGAGAGAGAATTAGATAGAGAGAGAGAGAGCGAGGCAGAGAGAGAGAATTAGATAGAGAGAGAGAGGCAGAGAGAAAGAATTAGATATAGAGAGAGTGAGCGAGGCAGAGAGAGAGAATTAGATAGAGAGAGAGAGAGCGAGGCAGAGAGAGAGAATTAGATAGAGAGAGAGTGAGCGAGGCAGAGAAAGAGAATTAGATAGAGAGAGAGAGAGCGAGGCAGAGAGAGAGAATTAGATAGAGAGAGAGAGAGCGAGGCAGAGAGAGAATTAGATAGAGAGTGAGTGAGCGAGGCAGAGAGAGCGAGGCAGAGAGAGAGAATTAGATAGAGAGAGAGTGAGCGAGGCAGAGAGAGAGAATTAGATAGAGAGAGAGAGAGCGAGGCAGAGAGAGAGAATTAGATAGAGAGAGAGTGAGCGAGGCAGAGAGAGAGAATTAGATAGAGAGAGAGAGAGCGAGGCAGAGAGAGAATTAGATAGAGAGTGAGTGAGCGAGGCAGAGAGAGAGAATTAGATAGAGAGAGAGTGAACGAGGCAGAGAGAGAGAATTAGATAGAGAGAGTGAGCGAGGCAGAGAGATTTAGATAGAGAGTGAGCGAGGCAGAGAGAGAGAATTAGAGAGAGAGAGAGCGAGGCAAAGAGAGTGAATTAGAGAGAGAGAGAGCGAGGCAGAGAGAGAGAATTAAATAGAGAGAGAGAGCGAGGCAGAGAGAGAATTAGATAGAGAGAGAGAGTGAGGCAGAGAGAGAGAATTAGATAGAGAGAGAGAATTAGATCGAGAGAGAGCGAGGCAGAGAGAGAATTAGACAGAGAGAGAGAATTGGATAGAGAGAGAGAGCGAGGCAGAGAGAGAATTAGATAGAGAGAGAGAGAGCGAGGCAGAGAGAGAGAATTAGATAGAGAGAGAGAGAGCGAGGCAGAGAGAGAGAATTAGATAGAGAGAGAGTGAGCGAGGCAGAGAAAGAGAATTAGATAGAGAGAGAGTGAGCGAGGCAGAGAGAGAGAATTAGATAGAGAGAGAGAGAGCGAGGCAGAGAGAGAGAATTAGATAGAGAGAGAGTGAGCGAGGCAGAGAAAGAGAATTAGATAGAGAGAGAGTGAGCGAGGCAGAGAGAGAGAATTAGATAGAGAGAGAGAGAGCGAGGCAGAGAGAGAATTAGATAGAGAGTGAGTGAGCGAGGCAGAGAGAGCGAGGCAGAGAGAGAGAATTAGATAGAGAGAGAGTGAGCGAGGCAGAGAGAGAGAATTAGATAGAGAGAGAGAGAGCGAGGCAGAGAGAGAGAATTAGATAGAGAGAGAGTGAGCGAGGCAGAGAGAGAGAATTAGATAGAGAGAGAGAGAGCGAGGCAGAGAGAGAATTAGATAGAGAGTGAGTGAGCGAGGCAGAGAGAGAGAATTAGATAGAGAGAGAGTGAACGAGGCAGAGAGAGAGAATTAGATAGAGAGAGTGAGCGAGGCAGAGAGATTTAGATAGAGAGTGAGCGAGGCAGAGAGAGAGAATTAGAGAGAGAGAGAGCGAGGCAAAGAGAGTGAATTAGAGAGAGAGAGAGCGAGGCAGAGAGAGAGAATTAAATAGAGAGAGAGAGCGAGGCAGAGAGAGAATTAGATAGAGAGAGAGAGCAAGGCAGAGAGAGAGAATTAGATAGAGAGAGAGAATTAGATCGAGAGAGAGCGAGGCAGAGAGAGAATTAGACAGAGAGAGAGAATTAGATAGAGAGAGAGAGCGAGGCAGAGAGAGAATTAGATAGATAGAGAGAGAGAGCAAAGCAGAGAGAGAGATTTAGATAGAGAGAGTGAGTGAGGCAGAGAGAGAATTAGATAGAGAGAGAGAGCGAGGCAGAGAGAGAGATTTAGATAGAGAGAGAGTGAGCGAGGCAGAGAGAATTAGATAGAGAGAGAGAGAGCGAGGCAGAGAGAGAGAATTAGATAGAGAGAGAGAGTGAGCGAGGCAGAGAGAAAGAATTAGAGAGAGAGAGAGCGAGGCAGAGAGAGAGAATTAGAGAGAGAGAGCGATGCAGAGAGAGAGAATTAGATAGAGAGAGAGAGAGCGAGGCAGAGAGAGAGAATTAGATAGAGAGAGAGAGAGAGCGAGGCAGAGAGAAAGAATTAGAGAGAGAGAGAGCGAGGCAGAGAGAGAGAATTAGAGAGAGAGAGAGCTAGGCAGAGAGAGAATTAAATAGAGAGAGAGAGAGAGGCAGAGAGAGAGAATTAGATCGAGAGAGGCAGAGAGAGAGAATTAGATAGAGAGAGAGAATTAGATAGAGAGAGAGAGAGAGCGAGGCAGAGAGAGAATTAGATAGAGAGAGTGTGAGCGAGCCAGAGAGAATTAGATAGAGAGAGAGTGAGCGTGGCAGAGAGAGAATTAGATAGAGAGAGAGTGAGCGAGGCAGAGAGAGAATTAGATAGAGAGAGAGAGCGAGGCAAAGAGAGAATTAGATAGAGAGAGAGCGAGGCAAAGAGAGAATTAGATAGAGAGAGAGAGCGAGGCAGAGAGAGAGAATTAGATAGAGAGAGAGAGAGCGAGGCAGAGAGAGAGAATTAGATAGAGAGAGAGAGCGAGGCAAAGAGAGAATTAGATAGAGAGAGAGAGCGAGGCAGAGAGAGAATTAGATAGAGAGAGAGAGTGAGGCAGAGAGAGAGAATTAGATAGAGAGAGAGTGAGCGAGGCAGAGAGAGAGAATTAGATAGAGAGAGAGAGTGAGGCAGAGAGAGAGAATTAGATAGAGAGAGAGAGCGAGGCAGAGAGAGAGAATTAGATAGAGAGAGAGAGTGAGGCAGAGAGAGAATTAGATAGAGAGAGAGAGAGAGGCAGAGAGAGAGAATTAGATAGAGAGAGAGAGTGAGGCAGAGAGAGAGAATTAGATAGAGAGAGAGAGCGAGGCAGAGAGAGAGAATTAGATAGAGAGAGAGAGAGCGAGGCAGAGAGAGAGAATTAGAGAGAGAGAGAGATAGAGAGAGAGAGCGAGGCAGAGAGAGAGAATTAGAGAGGGAGAGAGAGCGAGGCAGAGAGAGAGAGAATTGGAGAGAGAGAATTAGAGAGAGAGAGAGAGCGAGGCAGAGAGAGAGAATGTTTTTATTAAAGAGAGAGGCCTCGATGGGAATGCAGTTGTTGAAAGTCTCTGTCAGCTATTTCTCACTGAGTGCCTATCAGCCCAGGATCAGTAAACAGTCTAATCGGTGATAGCTTCACCAGCCTGTTGCTGGATTGTGACACTAATACACACAGATCACTGTCAATACAGCCCTGATAACTGCTGCAATCTAGGCAGGGAGCAAAAGACGAACGAGTGTGGGCTTTGCAAGTGTTTGCCCAGTGATAAGGTTACACAGATACTGAATGCGGCTGCCCAGTAATACCTTGCTATACAAAGCTTTCCGCTGTATGGTGAGGCGTGCAGTGTGAAGCAGATCTGCCTGACAGTTAAACACGAACAGCTGCTTTCATGAACGTCACCGATTTGAGAGCTCGTCCTCTAACAACGGTGAGAATCCCAGAACACGATCCCCCCCAACCCCGGCAAATAGAACAAACTTACATTGAATCTAAAGCACAGAAACAGGCCATTCGGCCCCACTGCTCCATGCCGGCGTTTATGCTCCACACGAGCCTCCTCCCTGCCTACTCCATCTCACCCTCTCACCATCTACTTCTATTCCTCTCTCCCTCATGTGTTTATCCAGCTTCCCCTTAAATCCATCTACACTATTCGCCTCAACTACTCCTTGTGGGAGCGAGTTCCACATTCTCACCACTCTCTGGGGAAAGAAGTTTCTCCTGAATTCCCCTATTGGATTTATTAGTGACTATCTTATATTTATGGCCCCGAGTTCTGGTCTCCCCCCACAAGTGGAAACATCTTCTCTACGTCTACCCTATCGAACCCTTTCATAATCTTAAAGACCTCGATCAGGTCACCCCTCAGTCTTCTCTTCTCCAGAGAAAAGAGCCCAACCTGTTTGTTCTTTCCTGATGGGTATAACCTCTCAGTTCTGGTATCATCCTAGTAAATCTTTTTTGCACCCTTTTCAGTGCCTCTCTATCCTTTTTATAATATGGAGACCAGAACTGTGCACAGTGCTCCAAGTGTGGTCTAACCAAGGTATATGGAGACCAGAACAGTGCACAGTGCTCCAAGTGTGGTCTAACCAAGGTATATGGAGACCAGAACAGTGCACAATGCTCCAAGTGTGGTCTAACCAAGGTATATGGAGACCAGAACTGTGCACAGCGAACCAAGTGTGGTCTAACCAAGGTATATGGAGACCAGAACTGTGCACAGTGCTCCAAGTGTGGTCTAACCAAGGTATATGGAGACCAGAACTGTGCACAGTGCTCCAAGTGTGGTCTAACCAAGGTATATGGAGACCAGAACTGTGCACAGTGCTCCAAGTGTGGTCTAACCAAGGTATATGGAGACCAGAACTGTGCACAGTGCTCCAAGTGTGGTCCAACCAAGGTATATGGAGACCAGAACTGTGCACAGTGCTCCAAGTGTGGTCTAACCAAGGTATATGGAGACCAGAACTGTGCACAGTACTCCAAGTGTGGTCTAACCAAGATTCTATACATCTTGCATTTATATGAAGTACTTTTTGAAGTGTGGTCACTGTTGTAATGCAGCAAACATGGCAGCCAATCGGCGCACAGCAAGATCCCACAAACAGCAATGAGATAATGAGCAGGTGATCTGTTTTTTTAGTGATGTTGGTTGATTGGCCCCAGGACACCGGGGAGAACTCCCCCTGCTCTTCTTCCAATAGTGGCCGTGGGATCTTTTACACTCACCACAACAATAACTTGCATTTATATAGCGCCTTTAACATCGTAAAACGTCCCAAGGCGCTTCACAGGAGCGATTATCAAACAAAGTTTGACACCAAGCCACGTAAGGAGATATTAGGACAGGGACCAAATGTTTGGTCAAAGAGGTAGGTTTTAAGGAGCGTCTTAAAGGAGTAGAGAGAGGTAGCGAGGGCAGACGGGGCCTCGGTTTAATGTCTCATCCGAAAGTGGGCACCTCCGACAGTGCAGTGCTCCCTCATTACTGACCCGCCGACAGTGTGGCGTTCCCTCAGTGCTGACTCTCCGACAGTGCAGCGCTCCCTCAGTACTGACCCTCCGACAGTGCAGCACTCCCTCAGTACTGACCCTCCGACAGTGCGGCGCTCCCTCAGTACTGACCCTCTGACAATGCAGTGCTCCCTCAGCACTGACCCTCCGACAATGCAGCGCTCCCTCAGTACTGACCCTCCGACAGTGCAGCGCTCCCTCAGTACTGACCCTCCGACAGTACAGCGCTCCCTCAGTACTGACCCTCCGATAGGGCAGCGCTCCCTCAGTACCGACCCTCCGACAGTGCAGCGCTCCCTCAGTACTGACCCTCTGACAATGCAGAAGCTCCCTCAGTACTGACCCTCCGACAGTGCAGTGCTCCCTCAGTACCGACCCTCCGACAGCGCAGCGCTCCCTCAGTACTGACCCTCTGACAATGCAGCGCTCCCTCAGTACGGACCCTCCGACAGTGCGGCGCTCCCTCAGTACTGACCCTCTGACAATGCAGTGCTCCCTCAGTACCGACCCTCCGACAATGCAGCGCTCCCTCAGTACTGACCCACCGACAGTGCGGCGCTCCCTCAGTACTGACCCTCCGACAATGCAGCGCTCCCTCAGTACTGACCCTCCGACAGTGCAGCGCTCCCTCAGTACTGACCCTCCGACAGTGCAGCGCTCCCTCAGTACTGACCCACCGACAGTGCGGCGCTCCCTCAGTACTGACCCTCCGACAATGCAGCGCTCCCTCAGTACTGACCCTCCGACAATGCAGCGCTCCCTCAGTACTGACCCTCCGACAGTGCAGCGCTCCCTCAGTACTGACCCTCCGATAGGGCAGCGCTCCCTCAGTACTGACCCTCCGACAGTGCAGCACTCCCTCAGTACTGACCCTCCGACAGTGCGGCGCTCCCTCAGTACCGACCCTCTGACAATGCAGCGCTCCCTCAGTCCTGACCCACCGACAGTGCGGCGCTCCTTCAGTACTGACCCTCCGACAATGCGGCGCTACCTCAGTACTGACCCTCCGACAGTGCAGCGCTCCCTCAGTACTGACCCTCCGACAGTGCAGTGCTCCCTCAGTACTGACCCACTGACAGTGCGGCGCTCCCTCAGTACTGACCCTCCGACAATGCAGCGCTCCCTCAGTACTGACCCTCCGACAGTGCAGCGCTCCCTCAGCACTGATCCTCCGACAGTGCAGCGCTCCCTCAGTACTGACCCTCCGATAGGGCAGCGCTCCCTCAGTACTGACCCTCCGACAGTGCAGCACTCCCTCAGTACTGACCCTCCGACAGTGCGGCGCTCCCTCAGTACTGACCCTCTGACAATGCAGTGCTCCCTCAGTACCGACCCTCCGACAATGCAGCGCTCCCTCAGTACTGACCCACCGACAGTGCGGCGCTCCCTCAGTCCTGACCCTCCGACAATGCAGCGCTCCCTCAGTACTGACCCTCCGACAGTGCAGCGCTCCCTCAGTACTGACCCTCCAACAGTGCAGCGCTCCCTCAGTACTGACCCACCGACAGCGCGGCGCTCCCTCAGTGCCGACCCTCCGACAGTGCGGCGCTCCCTCAGTACTGACCCTCTGACAATGCAGCCCTACATCAGTACTGACCCTCCGACAGTGCAGCGCTCCCTCAGTACTGACCCTCCAACAGTGCAGCGCTCCCTCAGTACTGACCCACCGACAGTGCGGCGCTCCCTCAGTACTGACCCACTGACAGTGCGGCGCTCCCTCAGTACTGACCCTCTGACAATGCATCGCTCCCTCAGTACTGACCCTCCGACAATGCAGCGCTCCCTCAGTACTGACCCTCCGACAGTGCAGCGCTCCCTCAGCACTGACCCTCCGACAGTGCAGCGCTCCCTCAGTACTGACCCTCCGATAGGGCAGCGCTCCCTCAGTACTGACCCTCCGACAGTGCAGCACTCCCTCAGTACTGACCCTCCTACAGTGCAGCGCTCCCTCAGTACTGACCCTCCGACAGTGCAGCGCTCCCTCAGTACTGACCCTCCGATAGGGCAGCGCTCCCTCAGTACTGACCCTCCGACAGTGCAGCACTCCCTCAGTACTGACCCTCCGACAGTGCAGCGCTCCCTCAGTACTGACCCTCCGACAGTGCAGCACTCCCTCAGTACTGACCCTCCGATAGGGCAGCGCTCCCTCAGTACTGACCCTCCGACAGTGCAGCACTCCCTCAGTACTGACCCTCCTACAGTGCAGCGCTCCCTCAGTACTGACCCTCCGACAGTGCAGCGCTCCCTCAGTACTGACCCTCCGATAGGGCAGCGCTCCCTCAGTACTGACCCTCCGACAGTGCAGCACTCCCTCAGTACTGACCCTCCGACAGTGCAGCGCTCCCTCAGTACTGACCCTCCGACAGTGCAGCACTCCCTCAGTACTGACCCTCTGACAGTGCGGCGCTCCCTCAGTACTGACCCTCTGACAATGCAGTGCTCCCTCAGTCCTGACCCTCCGACAGTGCAGCGCTCCCTCAGTACTGACCCACCAACAGTGCGGCGCTCCCTCAGTACTGACCCACCGACAGTGCGGCGCTCCCTCAGTACTGACCCTCCGACAATGCAGCGCTCCCTCAGTACTGACCCTCCGACAATGCAGCGCTCCCTCAGTACTGACCCTCCCACAGTGCAGCGCTCCCTCAGCACTGACCCTCCGACAGTGCAGCGCTCCCTCAGTACTGACCCTCCGATAGGGCAGCGCTCCCTCAGTACTGACCCTCCGACAGTGCAGCACTCCCTCAGTACTGACCCTCCGACAGTGCAGCGCTCCCTCAGTACTGACCCTCCGACAGTGCAGCACTCCCTCAGTACTGACCCTCTGACAGTGCGGCGCTCCCTCAGTACTGACCCTCTGACAATGCAGTGCTCCCTCAGTACCGACCCTCCGACAATGCAGCGCTCCCTCAGTACTGACCCACCGACAGTGCGGCGCTCCCTCAGTCCTGACCCTCCGACAATGCAGCGCTCCCTCAGTACTGACCCTCCGACAGTGCAGCGCTCCCTCAGTACTGACCCTCCGACAGTGCAGCGCTCCCTCAGTACTGACCCACCAACAGTGCGGCGCTCCCTCAGTACTGACCCACCGACAGTGCGGCGCTCCCTCAGTACTGACCCTCCGACAATGCAGCGCTCCCTCAGTACTGACCCTCCGACAATGCAGCGCTCCCTCAGTCCTGACCCTCCCAAAGTGCAGCGCTCCCTCAGCACTGACCCTCCGACAGTGCAGCGCTCCCTCAGTACTGACCCTCCGATAGGGCAGCGCTCCCTCAGTACTGACCCTCCGACAGTGCAGCACTCCCTCAGTACTGACCCTCCGACAGTGCGACGCTCCCTCAGTGCTGACCCTCTGACAATGCAGTGCTCCCTCAGTACCGACCCTCCGACAATGCAGCGCTCCCTCAGTACTGATCCACCGACAGTGCGGCGCTCCCTCAGTCCTGACCCTCCGACAATGCAGCGCTCCCTCAGTACTGACCCTCCGACAGTGCAGCGCTCCCTCAGTACTGACCCTCCGACAGTGCAGCGCTCCCTCAGTACTGACCCACCGACAGTGCGGCGCTCCCTCAGTACAGGCAACCGGGGAATGTTGGCCTGGATTATGGGGTTCGAGTCCCTGGAATGTGCGGGGCCTCGAACCCACTTCCTTCTGACTCAGAGGCGAGAGTGAGACCCACTGAGTCACACGCTGACACTCGTGACCTTGTAACCCCAGGTCGTCAGATCAGAATGACTTACTCGGCCACTGGACACCAGTTGGCCTCACATTCAAACCAGAGAACATTGTACAATGGTGGCAAAAACTTTATCCTCGTGTTCAAATCCCTCCATGGCCCTCGCCCCCCCTCCCTATCTCTGTAACCTCCTCCAGCCCCTACAACCCTCCGAGATCTCTGCTCTCCTCCAATTCCGGCCTCTTGTCCATCCCCCCGATTTCCATCTCTCCACCATTGGCGGCCGTGCCTTCAGCTGCCTGGGCCCTGAGCTCTGGAATTCCCTCCCTAAACCTCTCCGTCTCTCTCTCTCCTCCTTTAAGACACTCCTTAAAACCTCCCTCTTTGACCGAGCTTTTGGTCACCTGTCCGAATATCTCCTTATGTGGCTTGGGGACAAATTATGTCTGATTTTCGCGTCTTGGGGGCGTTTTACTGGGTTAGACAGAGTCCAAAGGAAGGACTCCTGTGTGGGCTCTACCTGGAGCTGGAGAGCTACCAGGCAGTCTGCCACCTGTTTATGGGCACCCCTTGGCACAAACCAACCCCTTAACGCACTGACCAACCCACTAACCATGAACACCACCTACTCCAACCAACACGTCCCAAGATCTCGGGCTCTCTTTACAAAATGCCCCCGATTTGTCTTTCTGCGGTCCAAAGTCGACGACCTCCCACTTGCCCGCGTTGGACTCCATCTGCCACAATTGTGCCCGCTCCCTTAATCTGTCCCTCTCCTTTTGTAACTTCCTGCTCCGATCTACACTACTTACTCTCCCTCCCGACTTGGTGTCGTCCGCAAACTTGGCTGTGCTGCTGCACGGGAACAGGAGGAGGCCGTTCAGCCCCTCGAGCCTGTCCCGCCGTTCAATTAGATCATGGCTGATTTGTATCTTAACTCGATCGACCCACTTTGGTTCCATCAAACTTAATACCCTTGACTAACAAAATGCTGTCAATTGACCCCCAAGCCTCAATGGCTTTTTTGGGCGTGAGTCATTGATATATATGGTGAAAAGCTGAGGCCCTGGTACAGACCCCCGGTGACACATCACTTGCCAAATCCCCCGAACGTAACCTTTATCCCCCTACCCTCTGCCTCCGACCTCCCAACCAATTTTCAACCCGTGTTCCACGATTTCAAGTCTAACTGAGCAGAGAAGGTTAAGGGGAGATTTGACAGGGGTGTTTGAAATCTGGAAGGGGGTTTTGATCGAGTAAATAAGGAGAAACTGTTTCCAGTGGCAGGAGGGTCGGTAACCGGGGGACACAGATTTAAGGTAATCGGGAACACAACCAGAGGGGAAGAAGATGAGGAGAATTTTGTTTTACGCAGTCAGTTATAATGTTCTGGAACTCGCTGCCTGAAAGGGCGGTGGAAACAGATTCAATAATAATTTCCAAAAGGGGAATTAATGCTTAAAAAGGAAAGGATTTGAAGGGCTACAGGGAAAGAGCAGGGGGAGTGGGACTAATTGGAGAGCTCTTTCAAAGGGATGGCACGGGCTCCTCCTGTGCTGTGTGATGCTAAGAAGTGATAGCTAGCGGAGTGAGGAGATGGCAGAGAGCCCTCTTATGGTGCGGGTAAACGGAATAGGAGGGGGGGGGGGTGGGGGGGCCGTAGCCCGTGAGGGTGCCCCGAGTGGCACCCCGCTCTCGTGATGTTAGCCGCACCCCGCCTTCCCCCGCAGTCGCTGGCTATGCATCCTCTGTACGTTGTGTTCTCCCGTGTGTACGATGGGTTCCCCCTCTTTATTACAGATCAGCAATTCCAATTCAGTCAGTGTGTTTACACGACTCCCTCAATCAGTCGCTCCTCATCGCTCCAATTAGTGCAATTAGTGAGCGGCAGTGTTTACACAGGCCCAGAAATCTACCATCTGCCCAGCACCACCTGCCCACTACGCTGTTTCACCAGACAACAACAACAACCTGCATTTATATAGCGCCTTTAACGTAGTCAAACGTCCCCACAGGAGCGATTATCAAACAAAATATGACATCGAGCCACCTAAGGTGATATCAGGACAGGTGACCAAAAGCTTGGTCAAAGAGGGAGGTTTTAAGGAGCGTCTTAAAGGGGGAAGAGGGTTTGGGGAGGGCACGGCCGCCAATGGCGGAGCGATGGGAATCGGGGACAAGAGGCCGGAATCGGAGGAGAGCAGAGATCTCGGAGGGTTGTCGGGGCTGGAGGAGGTTACAGAGATAGGGAGAGGGGGCGAGGGGCCATGGAGGGATTTGAACACGAGGATGAGAATTTTTAAAATCGAGGCGTTCCCAGATTGGGAGCCAATGTCGGTCCAGCGAGCACAGAGGGGGTGATGGGTGAACGGGACTTGGTGCGAGTTAGGATACGGGGGGCAGCAGGAGTTTTAGATGAGTTGAGGGTTACGGAGGGTGTTAGGTGGGAGGACGGCCAGGAGAGCATTGGAATAGTCTGGAGGTCACAAAGGGCACGGATGAGGGTTTCAGCAGCAGATGGGCTGAGGCAGGGTCGGAGACGGGGACAGTAAGACGTGGCAAGGGACAGGGGAAGGTGCTTTAGGCCGGAAAATATCAGGGCAAGAAGGCAGCTTTCGGAATCCATGCCAACACTTTCATGCAAAAAAAAAAACGTTTGCAGAGGCAAGCGTGGAGAATTAAATACAAGTCAGCAAACACAGCGAGACTAGATGGTGAAGATGTCCTGACTTGTAATGTTCGACTGTATACACTACTCCCCCTCCTACAAGTTGTTCCCAGTAGCCATGTTCCGACTTGCTGATGGAACAGAGCTGCTCTGTAAACAGGAGCCAGAGCGAGGGGGAGTGGGAGTGACCGAGAAGGCAACTCCGATCAAAGTCCTCCCTATTCGACACTGACCCCTGTCCTCGCTGACCTACACTGGCTCCAGGTCCACCAATGCCTCCAACCTAAAATTCTCATCCTCGCGTTCAAATCTCCTCTACGGCCCTCGCCCCCCCCCCCCCCTCCCCCGATCTCTGTGATCTCCTCCAGCCCCTACAACCCTCCGAGATCTCTGCGCTCCTCCAATTCCGGCCTCTTGTCCATCTCCCCGTTCCCATCGCTCCACCATTGGCGGCCGTGCCTTCACCTGCCTGGGCCCTGAGCTCTGGAATTCCCTCCCTAAACCTCCCTCTCCTCCTTTAAGACGCTGCTTAAAACCTACCTCTTTGGCCAAGTCTCTCCTAATACCTCCTTATGTGGCTCTGTGCCAATTATTGTTTTTCTCTCCAGAAAGGAGAAGGCTCTGAGGGGTGACGTAACAGAGGTCAGTACATTGTATTGTAATGTCAACAACGTATAACATAAAGGCACTGGAGAAGGTGCAGAAAAGATTCACAAGGCTGATACCAGAACTGAGAGGTTTTACCTATCAGGAAAGACTGAACAGGCTGGGGCTTTTTTCTCTAGAAAAGAGAAGACTGAGGGGTGACCTGATCGAGGTCTTTAAGATTATGAAAGGGTTCGATAGGGTAGACGTAGAGAAGATGTTTCCACTTGTGGGGAGAGACCAGAACTCGGGGCCATAAATATAAGATAGTCACTAATAAATCCAATAGGGGAATTCAGGAGAAACTTCTTTCCCCAGAGAGTGGTGAGAATGTGGAACTCGCTCCCACAAGGAGTAGTTGAGGTGAATAGTGTGGATGGACTTAAGGGGAAGCTGGATAAACACATGAGGGAGAGAGGAATAGAAGGAGATGGTGAGAGGGTGAGATGGAGTAGGGAGGGAGGAGGCTCGTGTGGAGCATAAACACCGGGATAGACCAGGTTCGGCCGAATGGCCTGTTTCTGCGCTGTAAATGTGATGTAAATTCCATTTTTTGAGGGACACTGTGTTTAGCAGAGTGGGTGAGGGACTCTCGGGTCGTGCTACATGACTGGGGAAAGGGGCAATCGAAACCGGGGCAAAGTCCTTTGCACAATGTGACTGGGAGAATACCAAAAGCAGTGAGGGGGGGAAAACACAGAGCCTTAACCGAGATAAAGGGGAGGAAGTTTTGCTGCAGCTATACAAAGCCCTGGTCAGACCACATCCGGAGTTCTGTCTATAGTTCTGGGCACGGCCCCTTGGAAAGGATATATTGGCCTTTGAAGGGTGCAGTGCAGATTCACCAGAATGTTCCCAGGCCTCCAAGGGTTAAATGATGAGGATTTCATAAACAAGGCCGGTATTCCCTGGAATACAGAAGCTTACGGGGGGGTGATTTGATTGAGGCTGTTAGGATTTTGGAAGGGATTGATGGGGTCGATGGAGAGGAACTTTCTCCGCTGGTGGGTGGAGTCCAGAACAAGGGGACATCGCCTTAAAATCAGAGCCGGGCCATTCGGGAGAGACGTTCGGAAACACAAAGGGTGGGAGAAGTGTGAGGCTCTCTCCCGCAAAAAGCAGGAGATTCCAACTCAATTAATCATTTTAAATCGGAGATCGATCGATTTTTTTTTCTAGCCGAGGGTATTAAGGGCCATGGAGCCAAGGTGGGTGGGGGGAGTTCGGATACCCATCAGCCATGATCTCACTGAATGGGGGAGCAGGCTCGAGGGGCTGAATGGCCTCCTCCTGTTCCTATGAAGCTAGGCAATGCTGGCGGGGGGGGATTAAGACAGATAGACTCGAGCATCACATCAGACGCACGAGAAGATTTATTATAAAAAGATAACACAACTTAAAATCTAATAGCTGTCACTCCCGCTGGTATTGCAAGCTGGCGCTGTGTGACCTCGGAGTTATCAGATTAATTTGGATTATGATATAGGACACTCACCATCTTATATATACCGGCTGCAATATTACCCTCCTAACATGGACTGAAATCAATGCCGTCCCATCAGTCGCTGCCCACTGTTAATGCGCCCAGTGTCCTCTGGCAGCAGTCGGAAACACAACAGCAATAGAATCAGGAGGCCACTCGGCCCGGCGTGCCTGTGCTGGCTCTTTGAAACAGCTAGCCAATTCGTCCTTCTGCCTCTTTTGCCGATTATCTTAAGCCTGGGTCCTCTGGTCACCGACCCTCCTGCCCCTGGAAACAGCTTCTCCCGATTTACTCGATCAAAACCCCTCATGAGATTGCACACCTCCCCTTAACCTTCTCCGCTCTGAGGAGAACAACCCCAGCTTCTCCAGTCTCTCCACGTAACCGAAGTCCCTCATCCCTGGTCCCATTCTAGTAAATCTCCTCTGCACCCTCTCCAAGGCCTCGCCATCCTTCCTAAAGATAAACGTCACACATGGATAACAGCCCATCACAGGCTGGTGTGAGCTGGGAAATGCCAGACCATTACAGGTACGGCTGATGCATTTATATAGTGCCTTTAACGTAGTAAAACGTCCCCAAGGTGCTTCGCAGGAGCGATTATCAAACAAAATCTGACCCCGAGTCGCGTGAGGAGATATTCGGACAGGTGACCAAAAGCTCTGTCAAAGAGGGAGGTTTTAAGGAGCGTCTTAAAGGAGGAGAGAGAGAGAGAGAGGGTTTAGGGAGGGAATTCCAGAGCTTAGGGCCCAGGCAGCTCAAGGCACGGCCGCCAATGGTGGAGCGATAGGAATCGGGGGATGGGCAAGAGGCCGGAATTGGAGGAGCGCAGAGACCTCGGAGGGTTGTAGAGGAGGTTACAGAGATAGGGAGGGGGTGCCGAGGGCCATGGAGGGATTTGAACACGGGGATGAGGCGTTCCCGGACCGGGAGCCAATGTAGGTCGCTCGAGCACAGGGGGGTGATGGGCGAACGGGACTTAGGATACGGGGGGACTGCAGGAGTTTTAGATGAGTTGATGGTTACGGAGGGTGGAAGGTGGGAGGCCGGACCAGGAGAGCATTGGAATAGTCGGAGTCTGGAGGTCACAAAGGGCATGGATGGGGGTTTCGGCAGCAGATGAGCTGAGGCAGGGACGGAGACGGGCGATGTTAGAGGAGGGAGTAATATAGTAATACACACTGACGCCCACAGACTTAACTGTTGTGTGATACCCCAATACGACCCCTCAAACTGCTCCCACCACCGTTGACAGCCTTGTTAACCTGCAGTACATCCTTGGTATTGTACAGCTCCAAATACTCTCAGGTTTTGATCCCTCAGCTCATCTGCTGCTGAAACCCTCACCCCGTGCCCTTTGTGACCTCCAGACTCGGACTATCCCAATGCTCACCTGGTCCGCCCTCCCACCTCCCACCCTCCGTAACCATCAACTCATCTAAAACTCCCGCTGTCCCCCCCCGTATCCTAACTCGCACCCAGTCCCGTTCACCCATCACCCCGCTGTGCTCGCTGGACCGACATTGGCTCCCGGTCCGGGAACACCTCGATTTTAAAATTCTCATCCCCGTGTTCATATCCCTCCACGGCCCTCGCCCCCCCATCCCTATCTCTGTAACCTCCTCCAACCCTCCGAGATCTCTGGCCTCTTGTCTATCCCCCTGGTTTCCATCGCTCCACCATTGGCGGCCGTGCCTTCAGCTGCCTGGGCCCTAGGCTCTGGAATTCCCTGTCTAAACCTCTCCACCTCCCTCTCTCCTCCTTTAAAACCTCCCTCTTTGACCGAGCTTTTGGTCACCTGTCCTAATATCTCCTTATGTGGCTCAATGTCAAATTTTGTTTGATAATCGCTCCTGTGAAGCGCCTTGGGCTGTCGTCGTGGATGTTTCTTCGCAGTTCAAGGGTGGGTGGGTACGTAGAGCGGCCATTTCCCACGCCATGTAACTGAGATTCTCGTCACCACGCCAAGGTCCCCAACGGGGCACTCTCGGGACAGAACAGTTCCGGCACTGGTTAGCAGCTCGAAGCTGGGTGCCCACGTGCCTCCTCCTCCTCCCCCCCCCCCCCGATGCCCGCTTGCTCGAGGGGAGGGCAGCGAGGGGTCCAAGGGGCGGGTGATTACTCAGCACTGTCATTCCCCATCTCTCAGCAGATTCCAGTACATGCACAGCTGTAGAAGAATTCATGTATAATTCAGAACGCAGTGACACAGCAGGAAAGAGAGAGCAAGGACCTCGTATAACCTTGGCACTGACGCTATAACTGGAGTGGGTCATCTGATGCCCCCTTGTAACCCCACATGCCACCCAGCGACCCTCCTAACCTATGCCACGCGCCCGTTAGAAAGGGGTCAGGGATAAACTCCAGAAGTGGGGGGGAGGGGGGTACACTGTGCCAGAGCAAGTCTCACTCGGACATTTGTTCCCGACATCTGCCTGACTTTCAAAAAAAAGCAGCACTCCTTCAGTCAGCTGAACTGCTCCGTGCGAACTTGCTGCAGCCATCGATCGCCCTGCGCTCATGTTACTGAGCGTTCAGGTGCTCTCAGGGTAACACAAGCATGAGGAGATGGTGACTGGCCAAGGGCACACAGTGTAGTACGTACAGGATTTATTGCACTGTTCAAAACTTGTGTGCGCAAAATACCCACTTTTACAAGGCAGTCCAGGCTCAGTGGGTCTCTGAATCAGAAGGTCGAGCCCCACACACTCCAGAGACTCGAGCCCCATAATCCAGCCCAACACTCCCCGGTTGCCAGTGCTGAGGGAGCGCCGCGCGGTCGGAGGGGCGGTGCTGAGGGAGCGCCGCGCCGTCGGAGGGGCGGTGCTGAGGGAGCGCCGCGCGGTCGGAGGGGCGGTGCTGAGGGAGCGCCGCGCGGTCGGAGGGGCGGTGCTGAGGGAGCGCCGCGCCGTCGGAGGGGCGGTGCTGAGGGAGCGCCGCGCGGTCGGAGGGGCGGTGCTGAGGGAGCGCCGCGCCGTCGGAGGGGCGGTGCTGAGGGAGCGCCGCGCCGTCGGAGGGGCGGTGCTGAGGGAGCGCCGCGCCGTCGGAGGGGCGGTGCTGAGGGAGCGCCGCACTGTCGGAGGGTCCGTTAAACCGAGGGCCCTGTCTGCCCTCTCAGGCAGACGTAAAATCCCACGGCCATTATTGGAAGAAGAGCAGGGGGGAGTTCTCCCCGGTGTCCTGGGGTCAATATTTATCCCTCAACCAACATCACAAAACAGACTATCTGGTCATTTATCTCATTGCTGTTTGTGGGAGCTTGCTGTGCGCAATTTGGCTGCTGTGTTTCCTGCATTACAATAAGGGCTACGCGTCAAAAAAGTACTTCATTGGTTGTGAGGCGAGTAGGGATATCCTGAGGTTGTGAAAGGCACTGTGGAATTGGGAGTACTTTCTTCACTTTTATAATCCACGACATAACCTTTCACAATGCCGTTCTGATCAGTAACTGCTCAGAACGACACATATTATACACTGTATTATCATACAATAAAGGCAAGACCAATACAACTGCTTAATCTTCTGAGAAGCTGTTTGAGACAAAATTTAAAATGTATATGACACATTCCTGGTGTTTTACCCTCTATATATAACCTGTACGAACTCACAGTACGGACCTGGGGCTCCTCACTACAGCATATAATATCACAGATCCATATAGTACGGGAGGAGGCCATTCAGCCCATCGTGCCTGTGCTGGCTCTTTGAGAGAGCTCTCCAATTAGTCCCGTTCCCCTGCTCTTTCCCCGTAGCCCTGCAAATTTTTTCCCTTCGAGTATTTACCCATTTCCCCCTTTTGAAAGTTATTATTGAATCTGCTTCCACCGCCCTTTCAGGCAGTGAATTCCAGATCATCACAACTCGCTGCGTAAAAACATTCTCCTCGTCTCCCCCTCTGTTTCTTTCCCCGATTATCGTAAATCTGGGTCCTCTGGTCACCGACCCTCCTGCCCTCTGGAAACAGTTTCTCCTTATTTACTCGATCAAAACCCCTTATGATTTTAAATGCCTCTATCAAATCTCCCCTTAACCTTCTCTGCTCTGAGGAGAACAATCCCAGCTTCTCCAGTCTCTCCACATAAACTGAGGTCCCTCATCCCTGGAACCATTCTGGTAAATCTCCCCTCAACCATCTCTGCTCTAAGGAGAACAATGAGGAAAGACTGACATAGAATTTACAGCAGATCATGACCACTGCTCCCATTTTTTTTTCGGTCAGCTGCTGCCATTTACAGTTACTCCTGATCTTTCCCTGGCTCTGTACTTGCTCAAAAACTTTAACTCTTTTAACATCTTCCAGTTCTGACGAAAGGTCTTCGACCTGAAACGTTAACTCTGTTTCTTTCTCCGCAGATGCTGGCTCACTTGCTGAGCTTCTCCGGCATTTTCTGTTTTTATTTCAGATTTCCAGCATCCGCAGTATTCGGCCCCACTGGTCTATCCCGGTGTTTCTCCTCCACAGGAGCCTCCTCCCTCCCTACTCCATCTCACCCTCTCACCATCTCCTTCTATTCCTCTCTCCCTCATGTGTTTATCCAGCTTCCCCTTAAATCCATCTACACTATTCACCTCAACTACTCCTTGTGGGAGCGAGTTCCACATTCTCACCACTCTCTGGGGAAAGAAGTTTCTCCTGAATTCCCTATTGGATTTATTAGTGACTATCTTATATTTATGGCCCCGAGTTCTGGTCTCCCCCACAAGTGTAAACATCTTCTCTACGTCTACCCTATCGAACCCTTTCATAATCTTAAAGACCTCGCTCAGGTCACCCCTCAGCCTTCTCTTTTCCAGAGAAAAGAGCCCCAGTCTGTTCAGCCTTTCCTGATAATTATAACCTCTCATTTCTGGTATCATCCTCGTAAATCTTTTTTGCACCTTCTCCAATGTCTCTATATCCTTTTTATAATATGGAGACCAGAACTGTGCACAGTGCTCCAAGTGTGGTCTAACCGTGGTATATGGAGACCAGAACTGTGCACAGTGCTCCAAGTGTGGTCTAACCAAGGTATATGGAGACCAGAACTGTGCACAGTGCTCCAAATGTGGTCTAACCGTGGTATATGGAGACGAGAACTGTGCACAGTGCTCCAAGTGTGGTCTAACCGTGGTATATGGAGACCAGAACTGTTCACAGTGCTCCAAGTGTGGTCTAACCATGGTATATGGAGACCAGAACTGTGCACAGTGCTCCAAGTGTGGTCTAACCAAGGTATATGGAGACCAGAACTGTGCACAGTGCTCCAAGTGTGGTCTAACCAAGGTATATGGAGACCAGAACTGTGCACAGTGCTCCAAGTGTGGTCTAACCGTGGTATATGGAGACCAGAACTGTTCACAGTGCTCCAAGTGTGGTCTAACCATGGTATATGGAGACCAGAACTGTGCACAGTGCTCCAAGTGTGGTCTAACCAAGGTATATGGAGACCAGAACTGTGCACAGTGCTCCAAGTGTGGTCTAACCGTGGTATATGGAGACCAGAACTGTGCACAGTGCTCCAAGTGTGGTCTAACCAAGGTATATGGAGACCAGAACTGTGCACAGTGCTCCAAATGTGGTCTAACCGTGGTATATGGAGACTAGAACTGTGCACAGTGCTCCAAGTGTGGTCTAACCGTGGTATATGGAGACCAGAACTGTTCACAGTGCTCCAAGTGTGGTCTAACCATGGTATATGGAGACCAGAACTGTGCACAGTGCTCCAAGTGTGGTCTAACCAAGGTATATGGAGACCAGAACTGTGCACAGTGCTCCAAGTGTGGTCTAACCAAGGTATATGGAGACCAGAACTGTGCACAGTGCTCCAAGTGTGGTCTAACCGTGGTATATGGAGACCAGAACTGTTCACAGTGCTCCAAGTGTGGTCTAACCATGGTATATGGAGACCAGAACTGTGCACAGTGCTCCAAGTGTGGTCTAACCAAGGTATATGGAGACCAGAACTGTGCACAGTGCTCCAAGTGTGGTCTAACCGTGGTATATGGAGACCAGAACTGTGCACGGTACTCCAATGTGGTTTATCTGTGGTGTATGGAAACACAATGCTCCAAGTGTCATCTAGGGAAAAGAGCCCCAGCCTGTTCAGTCTTTCCTGATAGGCATAACCTCTAAGTTCTCGTATCATCCTTGTAAATCTGTTTTGCACTTTCTCCAGTGCCTCTATGTTGTATATTGTTGATGTTACAATGCAATGTACTGCACGATATCAGAACAAAATACAAGGGGATCAGGCTGGGTGTCTGGGCACCAGGCATGGGAGAAAGGGAAGGGAGGGAGCTATGCGGGGTCCTCACCCCCGGAGAGCGGGCGGGCATGAGACTGGCAGGGAGCTGGAGGGAGACCTGGGAGTGCCCTCACCTTAACTTGGCAGTGTTAGTCACGTAGAGCAGTTATGAGACACAGCACAGGATGCATCGATACACAGAGAATTAACCTTACTAAGTGTCTCGCTGCGGGTATAAGGGACGGTAACTGCTTGGCACAGTGGGTGCATGTTGTACGATTGGGGGCAGACTGCCCGAGAACTGTGGCACCTCACAGGAGAATACTGCAGCACTGCACTCACAAAGAGAGAACTCCCATTTCTGGAGTGCCTTTCATGGCCTCTGGATGCCCCAAAGTGCTTCCAGGCCAATTGAGTACTTTTTTTGAAGTGTAGTCACTGTTATAATGTAGGAATCCCGGCAGCCAATTTGTGCACAGCGAGATCCCACAAACAGCAATGAGGCAACAACAACAACTTGCATTTATAAAGTGCCTTTAACGTAGTAAATCGTCCCCAAGGCGCTTCCCAGGAGCGTAAATCAGACAGTATTTGACCCCGAGACACATAAGGAGATATTCGGACAGGTGACCAAAAGCTCGGTCAAAGAGGGAGGATTTAAGGAGCGTCTTAAAGGAGGAGAGAGAGAGAGGCGGAGAGGTTTAGGGAGGGAATTCCAGAGCTTAGGGCCCAGGCAGCTGAAGGCACGGCCGCCAATGGTGGAGCGATGGGAATCGGGGGATGGGAAAGAGGCAGGAATTGGAGGAGCGCAGAAATCTCGGAGGGTTGTTGGGGCTGGAGGAGGTTAGAGAGATAGGGAGGGGACGAGGGCCGTGGGGTGTCCAGATAATCAGTTTCCACTGATGTTGGTTGAGGGATAAATATTGGCCCCAGGACATCAGGGAGAACTCCCCCCTGCTCTTCTTCCAACAGTGGGATTTTATGTTCTTCTGGGAGGGCAGACGGGCCCTCGGTTTAACGTCTCATCCGAAAGACGGCACCTCCGACAGTGCGGCACTCCCTCAGTACTGACCCTCCGACAGTGCGGCACTCCCTCAGTACTGACCCTCCGACAGTGCAGAGCTCCCTCAGTACTGACCCTCCGACAGTGCGGAGCTCCCTCAGTACTGACCCTCCGACAGTGCAGCGCTCCCTCAGTACTGACCCTCCGACAGTGCAGCGCTCCCTCAGTACTGACCCTCCGACAGTGCAGAGCTCCCTCAGTACTGACCCTCCGACAGTGCAGCGCTCCCTCAGTACTGACCCTCCGACAGTGCGGCGCTCTCTCAGTACTGACCCTCCGACAGTGTGGCGCTCCCTCAGTACTGACCCTCCGACAGTGCAGGGCTCCCTCAGTACTGACCCTCCGACAGTGCAGCGCTCCCTCAGTACTGACCCTCCGACAGTGCAGCGCTCCCTCAGTACTGACCCTCCGACAGTGCGGAGCTCCCTCAGTACTGACCCTCCCACAGTGCAGAGTTCCCTCAATACTGACCCTCCGACAGTGCAGCGTTCCCTCAGTACTGACCCTCCGACAGTGCGGCGCTCCCTCAGTACTGACCCTCCGACAGTGCGGCGCTCCCTCAGTACTGACCCTCCGACAGTGCAGGGCTCCCTCAGTACTAACCCTCCGACAGTGCGGCGCTCCCTCAGTACTGACCCTCCGACAGTGCAGAGTTCCCTCAGTACTGACCCTCCGACAGCGCCGCACTCCCTCAGTATTGACCCTCCGACAGTGCAGAGTTCCCTCAGTACTGACCCTCCGACAGTGCGGCGCTCCCTCAGTACTGACCCTCCGACAGTGCAGCGCTCCCTCAGTACTGACCCTCCCACAGTGCAGAGTTCCCTCAATACTGACCCTCCGACAGTAGAGCGCTCCCTCAGTACTGACCCTCCCACAGTGCAGCGCTCTCTCAGTACTGACCCACCGACAGTGCGGCGCTCCCTCAGTACCGACCCTCCGACAGTGCAGCGCTCCCTCAGTACTGACCCTCCGACAGTGTGGCGCTCCCTCAGTACTGACCCTCCGACAGTGCAGCGCTCCCTCAGTACTGACCCTCCGACAGCGCCGCACTCCCTCAGTATTGACCCTCCGACAGTGCGGCGCTCCCTCAGTACTGACCCTCCGACAGTGCAGAGTTCCCTCAGTACTGACCCTCCGACAGTGCATCGCTCTCTCAGTACTGACCCTCCGACAGCGCCGTACTCCCTCAGTATTGACCCTCCGACAGTGCGGCGCTCCCTCAGTACTGACCCTCCGACAGTGCAGCACTCCCTCAGTACTGACCCTCCCACAGTGCAGCGCTCCCTCAGTATTGACCCTCCGACAGTGCGGCGCTCCCTCAGTACTGACCCTCCGACAGTGCAGAGTTCCCTCAGTACTGACCCTCCGACAGTGCGGCGCTCCCTCAGTACTGACCCTCCCACAGTGCAGCGCTCTCTCAGTACTGACCCTCCGACAGTGCAGAGTTCCCTCAGTACTGACCCTCCGACAGTGCAGCGCTCTCTCAGTACTGACCCTCCGACAGCGCCGTACTCCCTCAGTATTGACCCTCCGACAGTGCGGCGCTCCCTCAGTACTGACCCTCCGACAGTGCAGCGCTCCCTCAGTACTGACCCTCCCACAGTGCAGCGCTCCCTCAGTATTGACCCTCCGACAGTGCGGCGCTCCCTCAGTACTGACCCTCCGACAGTGCAGAGTTCCCTCAGTACTGACCCTCCGACAGTGCGGCGCTCCCTCAGTACTGACCCTCCCATAGTGCAGCGCTCTCTCAGTACTGACCCTCCGACAGCGCGGCGCTCCCCTCAGTACTGACCCTCCGACAGTGCGGAGTTCCCTCAGTACTGACCCTCCGACAGTGCGGCGCTCCCTCAGTACTGACCCTCCGACAGTGCAGCGCTCCCTCAGTACTGACCCTCCGACAGTGCAGCGCTCCCTCAGTACTGACCCTCCCATAGTGCAGCGCTCCCTCAGTACTGACCCTCCGACAGTGCGGCGCTCCCTCAGTACTGACCCTCCGACAGTGCAGCGCTCCCTCAGTACTGACTCTCCGACAGTGCAGCGCTCCCTCAGTACTGACCCTCCCATAGTGCAGCGCTCTCTCAGTACTGACACTGGGAGAGTTGGCCTGGATTATGGGGCTCAAGTCTCTGGAGTGCATGGGACTCGAACCCACGACCTTCTGACTCAGAGGGGAGAGAGTTAGCACTGAGCCTAGCCTGTCATGATTTTCAGATGTACACGAGCCGCTGGGAAAATGGTAGGCTGGAATTTAATCTGGGACGCGGTACATTTGCGGTGAGGAGACTCGGCTATATTCGCTGAGCAGGGACTACGGCTCGATTACAAAACCGCAGGGAGATGCAACAGCACGCAAGGTCAAAGCAAGTTAAAGGACGTCTCCCGCGGCTTTGCTGAGATATTATTTTTGAACGAGGAAGGAGAGACGAAAGCCGTAGAGAGAGCACCTTAACACATCATCAGTCACTGTGAGAGGGTGAGATGAAGAGGGGAGGGAGGAGGCTCGTATGGAGCATAGACACCGCTATGGACAAGTTGGGCCTAATGGCCTGTTCCTGTGCTGTACATTCCATGTACATGTAGAATCATACTGCACAGGAGGAGGCCATTCGGCCCATCGTGCCTGTGCCGGCTCTCTGGAAGAGCTCTCCAATTAGACCCACTCCCCCTGCTCTTTCCCCCATACCCCTGCAAATTCGTTCCTTTTGAAGCATTAATCCAATTCCCCTTTTGAAAGTTATTATTGAATCTGCTTCCACCGCCCTTTCAGGCAGTGAATTCCAGATCATCACAACTCGCTGCGTTTAAAGACATTTCTCCTTATCTCCCCTCTGGCTCTTTCCCCAATTATCGTAAATCTGTGTCCTCTGGTTGCCGACCCTCCTGCCACTGGAAACAGTTTCTCTCGATCCACTCTATCAAAACCTCTCATATATCTAACAATAACTTTAGAACAGATGTCACCAATAGATCACTGTGTACATTAACCATAAAACTAACAATGTATGACGTTATGGGTCAGTGGTGCAGTCAGAAGGTCGGGGGTTCGAGCCCCACACACACTCCAGAGACTCGAGCCCCGTAATCCAGGCCGACACTCCCGGTAGTCGGTACCGGGGGAGCGCCGCACTGTCGGAGGGTCAGTACTGAGGGAGCGCCGCACTGTCGGAGGGTCAGTACTGAGGGAGCGCCGCACTGTCGGAGGGTCAGTACTGAGGAGCGCGCACTGTCGGAGGGTCAGTACTGAGGGAGCGCCGCACTGTCGGAGGGTCAGTACTGAGGGAGCGCCGCACTGTCGGAGGGTCAGTACTGAGGGAGCGCCGCACTGTCGGAGGGTCAGTACTGAGGGAGCGCCGCACTGTCGGGAGTCAGTACTGAGGGAAGCGCCGCACTGTCGGAGGGTCAGTACTGAGGGAGCGCCGCACTGTCGGAGGGTTGGTACCGAGGGAGCGCCGCACTGTCGGAGGGTCAGTACTGAGGAGTGCCGCACTGTCGGAGGGTGGTACTGAGGGAGCGCGCACTGTCGGAGGGTCGGTACCGAGGGTGAGCGCCGCACTGTCGGAGGGTCAGGTACCTGAGGGAGCGCCGCACTGTCGGAGGGTCCGTACCGAGGGAGTGCCGCACTGTCGGAGGGTTGGTACTGAGGGAGCGCCGCACTGTCGAGGGTCGGTACCGAGGGAGCGCCGCACTGTCTGGAGGGTCGGTACCGAGGGGAGCGCCGCACTGTCGGAGGGTCCGTACCGAGGGAGCGCCGCACTGTCGGAGGGTCAGTACTGAGGGAGCGCCGCACTGTCGGAGGGTCGTACAGAGGGAGCGCCGCACTGTCGGAGGGTCAGTACTGAGGGAGTGCTGCACTGTCGGAGGGTCGGTACTGAGTGGAGCGCTGCACTGTCGGAAGTGCTGTTTTTCGGATGAGACGTTAAATCGAGGGCCCCGTCTGCCCTCTCAGGTGGACGTAAAGATGCTTCTTCGACAGCACCTCCAAACCCACCTCCCGACCTTACCACCTAGAAGGACAAGGGCAGCAGGCACATGGGAACAACACCACCTGCACGTTCCCCTCCGAGTCACACACCATCCCGACTTGGAAATATATCGGCCGTATCCTTCATCGTCGCTGGTCCAAATCCTGGAACTCCCTTCCTAACAGCACTGTGGGAGAACCTTCACCACACGGACTGCAGCGGTTCAAGAAGGCGGCTCACCACCCACCTTCTCAAGGGGCAATTAGGGATGGGCAATAAATGCCGCCTCGCCAGCGACGCCCGCATCCCATGAACGAATAAAAAAAAAATGCTCCGCCACTATTTAAAACAGAGCTGGGGAATTTACCTCCGTGTCCTGGGACCAATCTTTATCCTCAACCAACACCACTAAATAAACAGATGATCTGATTGTAAATCACACCGCTGTTTGTGGGATCTTGCTGTGCGCAAGTTGGCTGCCGCGTCTCCTACATTACAACAGTGACCCACACTTCAAAAAAAGTCCTCCATTGGCTGCGAGGAGCCCTGGGATGTCCCGAGGTGGTGAAAGGGGCTGTGGAGATACGAGCTTGCTCTTCTTTCCAGATACTGAATGCTCTGTACCATGTCTCACAACGAGTGCTGCCAAATCCGATGCACACATTCACACAGAGTGCAACACTGGCACCAGAGTATATAGTATAGAGTACATTAAACACCTTATACGCTACATAGATCGCACCGTACTGTGAATCACACCACGTGATTCTGTATCTACCGTACAGGTATGTTGAGAACATGCACTGTAGGACCAGTATTGAATGTATATAGCACAGAGTATATAAAACGCTGCATTATTTAATATATTAAATGTACTGCACCATATAACACACAATGTTTCATCAGACCTGTGAACATGGAGTGAAGTCATGGTATGGGTCCATACTGAATGTATATAGACACCATGTGATAAATACATTATACATTAAATATACCCGGACCATATAACACACCACTCAGTGTATCTGAGACGTGGACACCAATGAAGGACTGGTACAGGGCGATACTGAATGCATATCGCACAGATTATATAAGACACGTTATATAAAGGCACACTGCATCATATATCACAGCAGGAAACATTGTCCCTGACCTGTAGATGAGGGCAGGGCCGATGGAGGTCGGCGATGAATGTAGAAGGCACAGACTGTATGATCAAACACGTTCTTTATACGGAGGACCGGGCCATATATCACACAACACAATGACTGCATGTAGCAGCGAATATATCGCAGACCCATTCTATACAGGGTGCACTGTACCATATATCACAGTGACCGCAGCACCAGCCCCGATCAGGACAGGCAAAGCTGCCCCCTCCCCACTCCGCCTCAGCCCCACTCCCCCCTTACCCTCAGCCCCTCCCCACTCCGCCTCAGCCCCGCTCCCCCCCTTACCCTCAGCCCCTCCCCCCTCCCCACTCCGCCTCAGCCCCGCTCCCCTCTAACCCTCAGCCCCTCCTCCCTCCCCACTCCGCCTCAGCCCCGCTCCCCTCTAACCTTCAGCCCCTCCTCCCTCCCCACTCCGCCTCAGCCCCGCTCACCCCCTAACCCTCAGCCACTCCCCCCTCCCCACTCCGCCCCGCTCCCCCCGAACCCTCAGCCCCTCCCCCTCCCCACTCCGCCTCAGCCCCGCTCCCCCCTAACCCTCAGCCCCTCCCCCCTCCGCCTCAGCCCCGCCCCCCTCCGCCTCAGCCCCGCTCCCCCCTAACCCTCAGCCCCTCCCCCTCATCCCCAAACCCTCCCCCTCAGCTCCTCAGCCCCACCCCTCCCCCTCATCCCCTCCCTCAGCCCCGCCCCCTCATCCCCTCCCCGTCATCCCCAAACCCTCCCCCTCATCCCCAAACCCTCCCCCTCAGCTCCTCAGCCCCACCCCTCCCCCTCATCCCCAACCCCTCCCCCTCATCCCCAAACCCTCCCCCTCAGCTCCTCAGCCCCACCCCTCCCCCTCATCCCCTCCCCGTCATCCCCAAACTCTCCCCCTCAGTCCCGCCCCCTCATCCCCAAACCCTCCCTCAGCCCCGCCCCCTCATCCCCTCCCCCTCATCCCCAAACCCTCCCCCTCAGCCCCACCCCTCCCCCTCATCCCCAAACCCTCCCTCAGCCCCTCCCCCTCATCCCCAAACCCTCCCCCTCAGCTCCTCAGCCCCACCCCTCCCCCTCATCCCCTCCCCTCCCCCTCATCCCCTCCCTCAGCCCCGCCCCCTCATCCCCTCCCCGTCATCCCCAAACCCTCCCCCTCAGTCCCGCCCCCTCATCCCCAAACCCTCCCCCTCAGCTCCTCAGCCCCACCCCTCCCCCTCATCCCCAACCCCCTCCCTCAGCCCCTCCCCCTCATCCCCAAATCCTCCCCCTCAGCTCCTCAGCCCCTCCCCCTCATCCCCAACCCCCTCCCTCAGCCCCTCCCCCTCATCCCCTCCCTCAGCCCCTCCCCTCCCTCAGCCCCTCCCCCTCATCCCCTCCTTCAGTCCTGCCCTCAGCCCCTCCCCCTCATCCCCAACCCCTCCCTCAGCCCCTCCTCCCTCATCCCCAACCCCTCCCTCAGCCCCTCCCCCTCATCCCCAACCCCTCCCTCAGCCCCTCCCCCCTCATCCCCAACCCCTCCCTCAGCCCCTCCCCCTCCTCCCCCAACCCCTCCCCCTCCCCCAGCCCCTCCCCCTCCTCCTCCTCCTCCCCCAGCCCCTCTCCTTACCGTGGGTGTAGATGTTGCCCAGCTCGTTGTGGAGGTAGAAGAGGCTGCGCACACACTCGCCGAGCGGCGAGACGGGCCGGTAGCCGGTCAGCACGTACTTATTGAACTGGAGGTGGGGGGGGCTGCTGGCCCAGTCCAGGAGCCGGGGCCCGTTCAGAAACACCATGCCCACCATCAGAGAGAGGGAGAGGGAGGGAGAGAGAGGGTGAGGGACCGACCCTCAAACCCCCCTCACCCTCAAAAAAAACCCCCCCACTCACAAAAACAAAATCACCTCAAAAAAAAAATCATTAACCCCCCCCCCTCACAAACCAATCAAATTGGAAGAAAAATTTAAAAAAAAAATTTTTTTTTTTGACGGTTGGCGACCGTTAATTTTTTTAAAAAAAAATTTGAAAAAAAAAATTTAACGGCTTTTTTTTTCCCGCCCCCTCCTCACAGGGCGCGCCCCCGCGGGCTCGCTCTCGCGGGCTCGCTCTCTCTCTCTCTCTCCCTCTCCCGCGCCCGTTTGTTCCTTCAGTCAGCCGCCGCGCGTTCACGCTGGGTGATGAGGAGGGGGCGTCAGATGCGCGCTCCCGCTGACCGGGCTCACGCGCGCGCGCGCGCGACTGTGTGGGGCGGTGGGTGGGTGGGGGGGGGGGCAGAGGAGGTTTCTCTCTCGTTTTTTTTTGTGAATCGGCTCGCGGAAAGAAATAAAACCACGCCCCTTCCCCCCCTCCCCAATCAGCGGCGTCGATTGATGGAACCCCGCCCACTCCGTCCCCGCCCCCTTCTGCCTATCCCCCCAATCAGCGCGCTACGTTGATTAAACCCCGCCCCCCCCCCACACACACGCACACATGCACACAATCCGCGCGGTGAGTTGATTAAACCCCGCCCCCCATTCGCCTTCTCCGCCAATCAGCGCGGTGAGCTGGTTAATCCCCGCCCCCCCCACCCGCTCGACCTCTCCTCCAATCAGCGCGTTGAGTTGGTTAAACCCCGCCCCCCCACTCGTCCTCTCCGCCAATCAGCGCGGTGAATTGGTTAAACCCCGCCCCCACCAACCCGCTCGACCTCTCCCCCAATCAGCGCGGTGAGTTGGTTAAACCCCGCCCCCCACTCGTCCTCTCCCCCAATCAGCGCGGTGAGTTGAGTAAACCCCGCCCCCCCATTCGTCCACTCCGCCAATCACCGCGGTCATGTGAGTAAACCCCGCCCCCCGCCGCCTTCTCTCTATCCTCCAATCAACGCGCTGAATTGATTAAACCCCGCCCCGATTCTCTCCATTCACCAATCACTGCGGTGAACTGATTGAATCCCGCCCCCATTCGTCCTATCCACCAATCAGCGCGGTCAATTGATTAAACCCCGCCCCGATTCTCTCCATTCACCAATCACTGCGGTGAACTGATTTAATCCCGCCCCCCATTCGGCCTATCCACCAATCAGCACGGTCAACTGATTGAACCCCCGCCCCTATTCGTGCGGTCCACCAATCAGCGCGGTCAATTGATTAAACCCCGCCCCCCACCATTGCCCCGCCCCCTTCCCTCAAACTGCGCGTGCGCTCTCCTCTCCCCGTCCCTGCTGCCTACGCGTGCGCATCAGCGCCCTTCCTCGGCGGTCAGCTGATCCCGGCGCCCGCCCGCTTCCTTTTCCCTCCCGCGCTCGCTCGCCGGCCCTTCCCGCGCAAGCGCGCGCTGGTGCGGAGCGAGCCAATCCAAGGAGCTCCCCCCACGTGGGGTCGGAAGCGGGGTCGGTGATAGGACAATCGTCCAAGGTGGGGGGGGCGGGGTCGTCGGCTGAGAGCAACCTATCGGCGGAGGGCGTCCGCGGCTCATTTACATGAAGCGGTTGAAGGGACGACCAATCAAATGGTTCACAGGGAGACAATTAACCACGTGGGGCGCCTGCCCGCTGACGTAAGTACCCGCACATGGCTCCCCGCGGCGTTGCTCATTCGACGTCAAGATCGAGCGCTGTCTTGAGGTGAAAGTTGAGGGGAATAATTTAAAGAAATATGTTTACGATTATTTATAATTCGATAGCAAAACTGAGGGCTTTTTGGCTAGGGCAGGATGGAGGGTACAGGCTGAGAGATACATTATTGAGACGCTACAGCGCCGCCACTGGTGGGAGGTCATGATTACAGCGTGACATGTTTACATAGGAAGTAACAAAAGCAAACGACAACAACTTGAATTTATACAACGTCTTTAACGTAGTAAAAACGTCACAAGGTGGATCAGAGGAGCGATTATCAAACAAAAATTTGACCCCGAGCCACATAAGGAGATATTCGGACAGGTGACCAAAAGCTCGGTCAATGAGGGAGGTTTCAAGGAGCATCTTAAAGGAGGAGAGAGAGAGACGGAGAGGTTTAGGGAGGAAATTCCAGAGCTTAGGGCCCGGGCGGCTGGAGGCACGGCCGCCAATGGTGGAGCGATGGAGATCGGGGGATGTGCAAGAGGCCGGAATTGGAGGAGAGCAGAGATCTCGGGGGTTGTAGAGGATGGAGGAGGTTACAGAGATAGGGAGGGGGGCCGAGGTCAAGGAGGGAGGGTGGGACAGGAGGAAGCAAGGTTTTGCAGAAACACAATAACGACTGCAGCTAATCTAACCACTATGGATGCTTTCCTTTAGCCTTGTCACAGTGGTAGCACTCTGGCCTCTGAGTCAGAAGGTCCTCGGTTCAACTCCCATTCCAGAGACTCGAGTCCCCATAATCTAGGCTGACACACCTCGTGCTAGTACTGAGGGAGCGCTGTACTGTCGGAGGGTCAGTACTGAGGGAGCGCCGTACTGTCGGAGGGTCAGTACTGAGGGAGCGCCGCACTGTCGGAGGGTCAGTACTGAGGGAGCGCCGCACTGTCGGAGGGTCAGTACTGAGGGAGCGCCGCACTGTCGGAGGGTCAGTACCGAGGGAGCACCGCACTGTCGGAGGGTCAGTACTGAGGGAGCGCCGCACTGTCGGAGGGTCAGTACCGAGGGAGCGCCGCACTGTCGGAGGGTCAGTACTGAGGGAGCGCTGCACTGTTGGAGGTGCCGTCTCTCAGATGAGACGTTAAACCGAGGGCCCCGTCTGCCCTCTCAGATGGGTGTAAAAGATCCCACGGCCACTATTGGAAGAAGAGCAGGGGGGGAGTTCTCCCCGGTGTCCTGGGGCCGATATTTATCACTCAAACAACATCAGTAAAGCAGATGATCTGGGTCATTATCACATTGCTGTTTGTGGGATCTTGCTGTGCATAAATTGGCTCTCGCCTTTCCTACATTAAACAGCGACGACACTTCAAAAAGTACTTAATTGGCCGCGAAGTACTTTGCGACGTCCTGAGGATGTGAAAGATGCTATATTAATGCAAATTCTTTCTTTCATGGCTCCCCCGTGGTATTGCTCATTCACCGAGTGTTGCCTTGAGGTGAAGGGTGGTTTGAGGGAGGCAGGAGGGCGAGGAAGAGGCGAGTGCACAAGCAGGTGAGGAAAGGAGGGTGGGGGAAAGGGGGCCGGGTTTAATCAGTTCACTGTGATGATTGGGTGATGGAGAAAATGGGGGCGGGGTTTAATCAGTTCACCATGCTGATTGGGTGATGGAGAGAATGGAGGCGGGGTTTAATCAGTTCACTGTGCTGATTGGCGGATGGAGAGAATGGGGGCGGGGTTTAATCAGTTCACTGTGCTGATTGGCGGATGGAGAGAATGGGGCGGGGTTTAATCAGTTCACTGTGCTGATTGGGGGATGGAGAGAATGGGGGCGGGGTTTAATCAGTTCACTGTGCTGATTGGGGGATAGAGAGAATGGGGGCGGGGTTTAATCAGTTCACCGTGCTGATTGGGGGATGGAGAGAATGGGGGCGGGGTTTAATCAGTTCACTGTGCTGATTGGGGGATGGAGAGAATGGGGGCGGGGTTTAATCAGTTCACTGTGCTGATTGGGGGATGGAGAGAATGGGGGCGGGGTTTTATCAGTTCACCGTGCTGATTGGGGGATGGAGAGAATGGGGGCGGGGTTTAATCAGTTCACTGTGCTGATTGGGGGATGGAGAGAATGGGGGCGGGGTTTAATCAGTTCACCGTGCTGATTGGGGGATGGAGAGAATGGGGGCGGGGTTTAATCAGTTCACTGTGCTGATTGGGGGATGGAGAGAATGGGGGGGTGGGGTTTAATCAGTTCACTGTGCTGATTGGGGGATGGAGAGAATGGGGGCGGGGTTTAATCAGTTCACTGTGCTGATTGGGGGATAGAGAGAATGGGGGTGGAGTTTAATCAGTTCACTGTGCTGATTGGGGGATGGAGACAACGGGGGCGGGGTTTAATCAGTTCACTGTGCTGATTGGGGGATAGAGAGAATGGGGGTGGAGTTTAATCAGTTCACCGTGCTGATTGGGGGATAGAGAGAATGGGGGCGGGGTTTAATCAGTTCACTGTGCTGATTGGGGGATAGAGAGAATGGGGGGCGGGGTTTAATCAGTTCACTGTGCTGATTGGGGGATAGAGAGAATGGGGGCGGGGTTTAATCAGTTCACCGTGCTGATTGGGTGATGGAGAGAATGGGGGTGGGGTTTAATCAGTTCACTGTGCTGATTGGGGGATAGAGAGAATGGGGGCGGGGTTTAATCAGTTCACTGTGCTGATTGGGGGATAGAGAGAATGGGGGCGGGGTTTAATCAGTTCACTGTGCTGATTGGGTGATGGAGAGAATGGGGGCGGGGTTTAATCAGTTCACTGTGCTGATTAGGGGATAGAGAGAATGGGGGCGGGGTTTAATCAGTTCATTGTGCTGATTGGGGGATAGAGAGAATGAGGGGCGGGGTTTAATCAGTTCACTGTGCTGATTGGGGGTTGGAGAGAATGAGGGGCGGGGTTTAATCAGTTCACCGTGCTGATTGGGTGATGGAGAGAATGGGGGCGGAGTTTAATCAGTTCACTGTGCTGATTGGGGGATAGAGAGAATGGGGGCGGGGTTTAATCAGTTCATTGTGCTGATTGGGGGATAGAGAGAATGAGGGGCGGGGTTTAATCAGTTCACTGTGCTGATTGGGGGATGGAGAGAATGGGGGCGGGGTTTAATCAGTTCACTGTGCTGATTGGGGGATGGAGAGAATGGGGGCGGGGTTTAATCAGTTCACTGTGCTGATTGGGGGATAGGGAGAATGGGGGCGGAGTTTAATCAGTTCACTGTGCTGATTGGAGGATGGAGAGAATGGGGGCGGGGTTTAATCAGTTCACCGTGCTGATTGGGGGATGGAGAGAATGAGGGCGGGGTTTAATCAGTTCACTGTGCTGATTGGGGGATGGAGAGAATGGGGGCGGGGTTTAATCAGTTCACTGTGCTGATTGGGGGATAGGGAGAATGGGGGCGGAGTTTAATCAGTTCACTGTGCTGATTGGAGGATGTAGAGAATGGGGGCGGGGTTTAATCAGTTCACCGTGCTGATTGGGGGATGGAGAGAATGAGGGCGGGGTTTAATCAGTTCACTGTGCTGATTGGGGGATGGAGAGAATGGGGGCGGGGTTTAATCAGTTCACTGTGCTGATTGGGGGATAGAGAGAATGGGGGCGGGGTTTAATCAGTTCACCGTGCTGATTGGGGGATGGAGAGAATGAGGGCGGGGTTTAATCAGTTCACTGTGCTGATTGGGGGATGGAGAGAATGGGGGCGGGGTTTAATCAGTTCACTGTGCTGATTGGGGGATAGAGAGAATGGGGGCGGGGTTTAATCAGTTCACTGTGCTGATTGGGGGATGGAGAGAATGGGGGCGGGGTTTAATCAGTTCACTGTGCTGATTGGGGGATAGGAAGAATGGGGGCGGAGTTTAATCAGTTCACTGTGCTGATTGGAGGATGGAGAGAATGGGGGCGGGGTTTAATCAGTTCACCGTGCTGATTGGGGAATGGAGAGAATGAGGGCGGGGTTTAATCAGTTCACTGTGCTGATTGGGGGATGGAGAGAATGGGGGCGGAGTTTAATCAGTTCACTGTGCTGATTGGGGGATGGAGAGAATGAGGGCGGGGTTTAATCAGTTCACTGTGCTGATTGGGGGATGGAGAGAATGGGGGCGGGGTTTAATCAGTTCACTGTGCTGATTGGGGGATAGAGAGAATGGGGGCGGGGTTTAATCAGTTCACTGTGCTGATTGGGGGATGGAGAGAATGGGGGCGGGGTTTAATCAGTTCACTGTGCTGATTGGGGGATAGGGAGAATGGGGGCGGAGTTTAATCAGTTCACTGTGCTGATTGGAGGATGGAGAGAATGGGGGCGGGGTTTAATCAGTTCACCGTGCTGATTGGGGGATGGAGAGAATGAGGGCGGGGTTTAATCAGTTCACTGTGCTGATTGGGGGATAGAGATAATGGGGGCGGGGTTTAATCAGTTCACTGTGCTGATTGGGTGATGGAGAGAATGGGGGTGGGGTTTAATCAGTTCACTGTGCTGATTGGGGGATAGAGAGAATGGGGGGGCGGGGTTTAATCAGTTCACTGTGCTGATTGGGTGATGGAGAGAATGGGGCGGAGTTTTATCAGTTCACTGTGCTGATTGGGGGATAGAGAGAATGGGGGCGGGGTTTAATCAGTTCACTGTGCTGATTGGGTGATGGAGAGAAGGGGGCGGGGTTTAATCAGTTCACTGTGCTGATTGGGTGATGGAGAGAATGGGGGCGGGGTTTAATCAGTTCACTGTGCTGATTGGGGGATAGAGATAATGGGGGCGGGGTTTAATCAGTTCACCGTGCTGATTGGGGGTTGGAGAGAATGGGGGGGGCGGGGTTTAGTCAGTTCACTGTGCTGATTGGGTGATGGAGAGAATGGGGGCGGGGTTTAATCAGTTCACTGCTGATTGGGGGATGGAGAGAACGGGGGCGGGGTTTAATCAGTTCACCGTGCTGATTGGGGGATGGAGAGAACGGGGGCGGGGTTTAATCAGTTCACCGTGCTGATTGGGGGATGGAGAGAACGGGGGCGGGGTTTAATCAGTTCACCGTGCTGATTGGGTGATGGAGAGAATGGGGGCAGGGTTTAATCAGTTCATTGTGCTGATTGGGGGATAGAGAGAATGAGGGGCGGGGTTTAATCAGTTCACTGTGCTGATTGGGGGTTGGAGAGAATGGGGGCGGGGTTTAATCAGTTCACCGTGCTGATTGGGGGATGGAGAGAATGGGGGCAGGGTTTAATCAGTTCACTGTGCTGATTGGGGGATGGAGAGAATGGGGGCGGGGTTTAATCATTTCACTGTGCTGATTGGGGGATAGGGAGAATGGGGGCGGGGTTTAATCAGTTCACTGTGCTGATTGGAGGATGGAGAGAATGGGGGCGGGGTTTAATCAGTTCATTGTGCTGATTGGAGGATGGAGAGAATGGGGGCGGGGTTTAATCAGTTCACCGTGCTGATTGGGGGATGGAGAGAATGAGGGCGGGGTTTAATCAGTTCACTGTGCTGATTGGGGGATGGAGAGAATGGGGGCGGGGTTTAATCAGTTCACTGTGCTGATTGGGGGATGGAGAGAATGGGGGCGGGGTTTAATCAGTTCACCGTGCTGATTGGGGGATGGAGAGAATGGGGGCGGGGTTTAATCAGTTCACTGTGCTGATTGGGGGATGGAGAGAACGGGGGCGGGGTTTAATCAGTTCACCGTGCTGATTGGGGGATGGAGAGAACGGGGGCGGGGTTTACGAAGGCCGCCTGTCTCCAGGTGGTCACCCCGTTGTCTCCCCTCCGTGTTCAGGCCGCCCCGACGTCCTTTCGGACCCCTGGATACCGTGAGCCGGGCCTCCCGTGCGCAGCGTGGTGAAGCCAGCTCGCCAACCTCGGTGAGTCCTTTGTCCGTGAGTAGAATTGACGGCGATCTCAGCCTGGGCGGGTCGTGGTTGCGCGTTTATGGTTGGAGGTCGTTTCTTCAGGCGTCTCGCTGTCTCCCGGCTCTCGGGACCCTCGCTGAGGTTTAGGATGCAGCGAGGGCCCCAAACGCCAAACCGGAGAAAATCGGAAAGTCGCGGGCAGCGGAGGGGGTGCGGGCTGGCGCTCGGGGAGGGCTCCCCTCTCGGCACACGGCTGGCGAGGTGGCCCGCGTCCCTTTTCTTGCCAGATTTTCAACGCTTCCCTCTCCCCTCGGCTGTAACCATTTGCCCCTCCTCTGGACCCACCCTTTGTTTCTCCCCTTGTCCGATTACCACCCCCCTCCTGTGCCTTGCATCGTCACCCCGTTTATCGTTTAATCATTCGGCCCATCGAGCCCGTGCTGGCCCTTTGGAAGAGCTCTCCAATTAGTCCCCCTGCTGCTTGCCCGTCGCCCTGCAAATTCTTTCCTTTTCACATATTTCTCCAATTCCCACTTTTGAAAGTTATTATTGAATCTGCTTCCACCGCCCTTTCAGGCAGTGAATTCCAGATCATCACAACTCGCTGCGTAAAAAAATGTCTCCTCATCGCCCCCCGCCCCCCCTGTCTCTTTCCCCGATTATCTTAAATCTGTGTCCTTTGGTTCCCGACCCTCCTGCCCACTGGAAACAGTTTCTCCTTATTAACTCTCTCAAAACCCCTCATGATTGTGAACGCCTCGATCAAATCTCCCCTTAACCTTCTCTGCTCTGAGGAGAACGACCCCAGGTTCTCCCGTCTCTCCACATAAACCGAGGTCCCTCATCCCTGGAACCATTCTGGTAAATCTCCTCCGCACCCTCTCCAAGGGCCTGGACATCCTTCCTAAAGTGCGGTGCCCCAGAATTGGACACAATTCTCCAGATGAGGCCTGACCTAAAGTGTTTAGCAAAACTTCGTCTCAGTCTCTCTCTCCACAGTGATGCCCTCTGACCTGCTGAGGGTTTCTGGCATTTTCTGTTTCAGGTTAAATTACGAGGAGAGGCCGCACAGACGATGCTTGTGTTCCCTCGAGTATCGAGGATTAAGGGGGTGATCTAATCGAGGGGTTTAAGATGATTGAAGGATTCGATGGGGTAGATAGAGAGAGAAACTATTTCCTCTGGTGGGGGGAGTCCAGAACAAGGGGGCAGAACCTTAAAATTAGAGCCAGGCCGTTCAGGGAGCATTTTTTCACATTAAGGGGAGTGGGAATCTGGAACTCTATCCCCCAAAAAGCTGTCGAGGCTTGGAGCAGCGGGGGGAGCGTCCATTCGAAATTTCTAAACTGAGATTGATAGATTTTTGTTGGGTGAGGGTATTAAGGAGTACCGAACCGAGGCGGGTAGATGGAGTTGGGATACAGATCAGTGACGGTCTGATTGAAAGGGGGAACAGGCTCGAGGGGCTGAATGGCCACCTCCTGTTCCTGCGTTCCTAAGCCCCCCCCCGCCGGTTATCATTCTGGCCAATCTGCGCTGCACCCTCTCCAAGGCCAATATATCCATCCGGGCAGTGCGTGATTCGACTGGAGGGCAGCATCACCCGGTTGAATATCCCCCACTCCCCGCCAAGGTAATTCCCTGCCGAGACCATTGAGCAGCCAGTAAAGCGAGGCGGAGGGGGGGTTGGGAGCGGGTGAGGGGTGGCCGCGGGTGAGCCTCCCGCATAAACAGCAGCAAAGGCGCGACGCACCCCGTGGATGAATTGCCCCTGCCAATTTCCAAGTGTGTTTCCAATCCCAGTGGTTTCCAGTGCACGCTGCACAGACTCCACCTCCTGCTCAATCCAGGTCACTGCATCCAGGAAAAGGATGTCCTTTCAGGGTGACGAAGATACCACATCTGTCTCTCAGTCCCTGTGTGTGTGGGGTATAACTGTAAATAACCCCCTGTCTCTCAGTCCCTGTGTGTGTGTGGGGTATAACTGTAAATAACCCCCTGTCTCTCAGTCCCTGTGTGTGTGGGGTATAACTGTAAATAACCCCCTGTCTCTCAGTCCCTGTGTGTGGGGTATAACTGTAAATAACCCCCTGTCTCTCAGTCCCTGTGTATGTGGGGTATAACTGTAAATAACCCCCTGTCTCTCAGTCCCTGTGTGTGGGGTATAACTGTAAATAACCCCCTGTCTCTCAGTCCCTGTGTGTGGGGTATAACTGTAAATAACCCCCTGTCTCTCAGTCCCTGTGTGTGGGGTATAACTGTAAATAACCCCCTGTCTCTCAGTCCCTGTGTGTGTGGGGTATAACTGTAAATAACCCCCTGTCTCTCAGTCCCTGTGTGTGGGGTATAACTGTAAATAACCCCCTGTCTCTCAGTCCCTGTGTGTAGGGTATAACTGTAAATAACCCCCTGTCTCTCAGTCCCTGTGTGTGGGGTATAACTGTAAATAACCCCCTGTCTCTCAGTCCCTGTGTGTGGGGTATAACTGTAAATAACCCCCTGTCTCTCAGTCCCTGTGTGTGTGGGGTATAACTGTAAATAACCCCCTGTCTCTCAGTCCCTGTGTGTGGGGTATAACTGTAAATAACCCCCTGTCTCTCAGTCCCTGTGTGTGTGGGTATAACTGTAAATAACCCCCTGTCTCTCAGTCACTGTGTGTGGGTATAACTGTAAATAACCCCCTGTCTCTCAGTCCCTGTGTGTGGGGTATAACTGTAAATAACCCCCTGTCTCTCAGTCCCTGTGTGTGTGGGGTATCACTGTAAATAACCCCCTGTCTCTCAGTCCCTGTGTGTGGGGTATAACTGTAAATAACCCCATGTCTCAGTCCCTGTGTGTGTGGGTATAACTGTAAATAACCCCCTGTCTCTCAGTCCCTGTGTGTGTGGGGTATAACTGTAAATAACCCCCTGTCTCTCAGTCCCTGTGTGTGGGGTATAACTGTAAATAACCCCCTGTCTCTCAGTCCCTGTGTGTGTGGGGTATAACTGTAAATAACCCCCTGTCTCTCAGTCCCTGTGTGTGTGGGGTATAACTGTAAATAACCCCCTGTCTCTCAGTCCCTGTGTGTGTGGGGTATAACTGTAAATAACCCCCTGTCTCTCAGTCCCTGTGTGTGTGGGGTATAACTGTAAATAACCCCCTGTCTCTCAGTCCCTGTGTGTGTGGGGTATAACTGTAAATAACCCCCTGTCTCTCAGTCCCTGTGTGTGTGGGTATAACTGTAAATAACCCCCTGTCTCTCAGTCCCTGTGTGTGGGGTATAACTGTAAATAACCCCCTGTCTCTCAGTCCCTGTGTGTGTGGGTATAACTGTAAATAACCCCCTGTCTCTCAGTCCCTGTGTGTGTGGGGTATAACTGTAAATAACCCCCTGTCTCTCAGTCCCTGTGTGGGCTGTAACTGTAAATAACCCGCTGTCTCTCAGTCCCTATGTGTGTGGGGTATAACTGTAAATAACCCCCTGTCTCTCAGTCCCTGTGTGGGGTATAACTGTAAATAACCCCCTGTCTCTCAGTCCCTGTGTGTGTGGGGTATAACTGTAAATAACCCCCTGTCTCTCAGTCCCTGTGTGGGGTATAAATGTAAATAACCCCCTGTCTCTCAGTCCCTGTGTGTGTGGGGTATAACTGTAAATAACTCCCTGTATCTCAGTCCCTGTGTGTGTGGGGTATAACTGTAAATAACCCCCTGTCTCTCAGTCCCTGTGTGGGGTATAACTGTAAATAATCCCCTGTCTCTCAGTCCCTGTGTGTGTGGGGTATAACTGTAAATAACCCCCTGTCTCTCAGTCCCTGTGTGTGTGTGGGGTATAACTGTAAATAACCCCCTGTCTCTCAGTCCCTGTGTGTGGGGTATAACTGTAAATAACCCCCTGTCTCTCAGTCCCTGTGTGTGTGGGGTATAACTGTAAATATCCCCCTGTCTCTCAGTCCCTGTGTGTGTGGGGTATAACTGTAAATAACCCCCTGTCTCTCAGTCCCTGTGTGTGTGGTATAACTGTAAATAACCCCCTGTCTCTCAGTCCCTGTGTGTGGGGTATAACTGTAAATAACCCCCTGTATCTCAGTCCCTGTGTGTGTGGGGTATAACTGTAAATAACCCCCTGTCTCTCAGTCCCTGTGTGTGGGGTATAACTGTAAATAACCCCCTGTCTCTCAGTCCCTGTGTGTGGGGTATAACTGTAAATAACCCCGTCTCTCAGTCCCTGTGTGTGGGGTATAACTGTAAATAACCCCCTGTCTCTCAGTCCCTGTGTGTGGGGTACAACTGTAAATAACCCCCTGTCTCTCAGTCCCTGTGTGTGGGGTATAACTGTAAATAACCCCCGTCTCTCAGTCCCTGTGTGTGGGGTATAACTGTAAATATCCCCCTGTCTCTCAGTCCCTGTGTGTGTGGGGTATAACTGTAAATAACCCCCTGTCTCTCAGTCCCTGTGTGTGGGGTATGACTGTAAATAACCCCCTGTCTCTCAGTCCCTGTGTGTGTGTGGGGTGTAACTGTAAATAACCCCCTGTCTCTCAGTCCCTGTGTGTGGGGTAGAACTGTAAATAACCCCCTGTCTCTCAGTCCCTGTGTGTGGGGTATAACTGTAAATAACCCCCCTGTCTCTCAGTCCCTGTGTGTGGGGTATAACTGTAAATAACCCCCTGTCTCTCAGTCCTTGTGTGTGTGGGGTATAACTGTAAATAACACCCTGTCTCTCAGTCCCTGTGTGTGTGTGGGGTATAACTGTAAATAACCCCCTGTCTCTCAGTCCCTGTGTGTGGGGTATAACTGTAAATAACCCCCTGTCTCTCACTCCCTGTGTGTGTGGGGTATAACTGTAAATAACCCCCTGTCTCTCAGTCCCTGTGTGTGTGGGGTATAACTGTAAATAACCCCCTGTCTCTCAGTCCCTGTGTGTGGGGTATAACTGTAAATAACCCCCTGTCTCTCAGTTCCTGTGTGTGTGGGGTATAACTGTAAATAACCCCCTGTCTCTCAGTCCCTGTGTGTGTGGGGTATAACTGTAAATAACCCCTGTCTGTCAGTCCCTGTGTGTGGGGTATAACTGTAAATAACCCCCTGTCTCTCAGTCCCTGTGTGTGGGGTATAACTGTAAATAACCCCCTGTCTCTCAGTCCCTGTGTGTGGGGTATAACTGTAAATAACCCCCTGTCTCTCAGTCCCTGTGTTTGTTGGGTATAACTGTAAATAACCCCCTGTCTCTCAGTCCCTGTGTGTGGGGTATAACTGTAAATAACCCCCTGTCTCTCAGTCCCTGTGTGGGGTATAACTGTAAATATCCCCCTGTCTCTCAGTCCCTGTGTGTGTGGGGTATAACTGTAAATAACCCCCTGTCTCTCAGTCCCTGTGTGTGTGGGGTATAACTGTAAACAACCCCCTGTCTCTCAGTCCCTGTGTGTGTGGGGTATAACTGTAAATAACACCCTGTCTCTCAGTCCCTGTGTGTGTGGGGTATAACTGTAAATAACCCCCTGTCTCTCAGTCCCTGTGTGTGTGGGGTATAACTGTAAATAACCCCCTGTCTCTCAGTCCCTGTGTGTGGGGTATAACTGTAAATAACCCCCTGTCTCTCAGTCCCTGTGTGTGGGGTATAACTGTAAATAACCCCCTGTCTCTCAGTCCCTGTGTGTGGGGTATAACTGTAAATAAACCCCTGTCTCTCAGTCCCTGTGTGTGTGTGGGGTATAACTGTAAATAACCCCCTGTCTCTCAGTCCCTGTGTGTGGGGTATAACTGTAAATAACCCCCTGTCTCTCAGTCCCTGTGTGTGTGTGGGGTATAACTGTAAATAACCCCCTGTCTCTCAGTCCCTGTGTGTGTGGGGTATAACTGTAAATAACCCCCTGTCTCTCAGTCCCTGTGTGTGTGGGGTATAACTGTAAATAACCCCCTGTCTCTCAGTCCCTGTGTGTGTGGGGTATAACTGTAAATAACCCCCTGTATCTCAGTCCCTGTGTGTGTGGGGTATAACTGCAAATAAACCCCTGTCTCTCAGTCCCTGTGTGTGTGGGGTATAACTGTAAATAACCCCCTGTCTCTCAGTCCCTGTGTGTGGGGTATAACTGTAAATAACCCCCTGTCTCTCAGTCCCTGTGTGTGTGGGGTATAACTGTAAATAACCCCCTGTCTCTCAGTCCCTGTGTGTGTGGGGTATAACTGTAAATAACCCCCTGTCTCTCAGTCCCTGTGTGTGTGGGGTATAACTGTAAATAACCCCCTGTCTCTCAGTCCCTGTGTGTGGGGTATAACTGTAAATAACCCCCTGTCTCTCAGTCCCTGTGTGTGTGTGGGGTATAACTATAAATAACCCCCTGTCTCTCAGTCCCTGTGTGTGTGTGGGGTATAACTGTAAATAACCCCCTGTCTCTCAGTCCCTGTGTGTGGGGTATAACTGTAAATAACCCCCTGTCTCTCAGTGCTTGTGTGTGTGTGGGGTATAACTGTAAATAACCCCCTGTCTCTCAGTCCCTGTGTGTGTGGGGTATAACTGTAAATAACCCCCTGTCTCTCAGTCCCTGTGTGTGTGGGGTATAACTGTAAATAACCCCCTGTCTCTCAGTCCCTGTGTGTGTGGGGTATAACTGTAAATAACCCCCTGTCTCTCAGTCCCTGTGTGTGGGGTATAACTGTAAATAACCCCCTGTCTCTCAGTCCCTGTGTGTGGGGTATAACTGTAAATAACCCCCTGTCTCTCAGTCCCTGTGTGTGGGGTATAACTGTAAATAACCCCCTGTCTCTCAGTCCCTGTGTGTGTGTGGGGTATAACTGTAAATAACCCCCTGTCTCTCAGTCCCTGTGTGTGGGGTATAACTGTAAATAACCCCCTGTCTCTCAGTCCCTGTGTGTGTGTGGGGTATAACTGTAAATAACCCCCTGTCTCTCAGTCCCTGTGTGTGTGGGGTATAACTGTAAATAACCCCCTGTCTCTCAGTCCCTGTGTGTGTGGGGTATAACTGTAAATAACCCCCTGTCTCTCAGTCCCTGTGTGTGTGGGGTATAACTGTAAATAACCCCCTGTCTCTCAGTCCCTGTGTGTGGGGTATAACTGTAAATAACCCCCTGTCTCTCAGTCCCTGTGTGTGGGGTATAACTGCAAATAACCCCCTGTCTCTCAGTCCCTGTGTGTGTGTGGGGTATAACTGTAAATAACCCCCTGTCTCTCAGTCCCTGTGTGTGGGGTATAACTGTAAATAACCCCCTGTCTCTCAGTGCTTGTGTGTGTGTGGGGTATAACTGTAAATAACCCCCTGTCTCTCAGTCCCTGTGTGTGTGGGGTATAACTGTAAATAACCCCCTGTCTCTCAGTCCATGTGTGTGTGGGGTATAACTGTAAATAACCCCCTGTCTCTCAGTCCCTGTGAGTGTGGGGTATAACTGTAAATAACCCCCTGTCTCTCAGTCCCTGTGTGTGTGGGGTATAACTGTAAATAACCCCCTGTCTCTCAGTCCCTGTGTGTGGGGTATAACTGTAAATAACCCCCTGTCTCTCAGTCCCTGTGTGTGGGGTATAACTGTAAATAACCCCCTGTCTCTCAGTCCCTGTGTGGGGTATAACTGTAAATAACCCCCTGTCTCTCAGTCCCTGTGTGTGTGGGGTATAACTGTAAATAACCCCCTGTCTCTCAGTCCCTGTGTGTGTGGGGTATAACTGTAAATAACCCCCTGTCTCTCAGTCCCTGTGTGTGTGGGGTATAACTGTAAATAACCCCCTGTATCTCAGTCCCTGTGTGTGTGGGGTATAACTGCAAATAAACCCCTGTCTCTCAGTCCCTGTGTGTGTGGGGTATAACTGTAAATAACCCCCTGTCTCTCAGTCCCTGTGTGTGGGGTATAACTGTAAATAACCCCCTGTCTCTCAGTCCCTGTGTGTGTGGGGTATAACTGTAAATAACCCCCTGTCTCTCAGTCCCTGTGTGTGTGGGGTATAACTGTAAATAACCCCCTGTCTCTCAGTCCCTGTGTGTGTGGGGTATAACTGTAAATAACCCCCTGTCTCTCAGTCCCTGTGTGTGGGGTATAACTGTAAATAACCCCCTGTCTCTCAGTCCCTGTGTGTGGGGTATAACTGTAAATAACCCCCTGTCTCTCAGTCCCTGTGTGTGTGTGGGGTATAACTGTAAATAACCCCCTGTCTCTCAGTCCCTGTGTGTGGGGTATAACTGTAAATAACCCCCTGTCTCTCAGTGCTTGTGTGTGTGTGGGGTATAACTGTAAATAACCCCCTGTCTCTCAGTCCCTGTGTGTGTGGGGTATAACTGTAATTAACCCCCTGTCTCTCAGTCCCTGTGTGTGTGGGGTATAACTGTAAATAACCCCCTGTCTCTCAGTCCCTGTGTGTGTGGGGTATAACTGTAAATAACCCCCTGTATCTCAGACCCTGTGTGTGTGGGGTATAACTGTAAATAACCCCCTGTCTCTCAGTCCCTGTGTGTGGGGTATAACTGTAAATAACCCCCTGTCTCTCAGTCCCTGTGTGTGTGGGGTATAACTGTAAATAACCCCCTGTCTCTCAGTCCCTGTGTGTGTGGGGTATAACTGTAAATAACCCCCGTCTCTCAGTCCCTGTGTGTGTGGGGTATAACTGTAAATAACCCCCTGTCTCTCAGTCCCTGTGTGTGTGGGGTATAACTGTAAATAACCCCCTGTCTCTCAGTCCCTGTGTGTGGGGTATAACTGAAAATAACCCCCTGTCTCTCAGTCCCTGTGTGGGGTATAACTGTAAATAACCCCCTGTCTCTCAGTCCCTGTGTGTGTGGGGTATAACTGTAAATAACCCCCTGTCTCTCAGTCCCTGTGTGTGGGGTATAACTGTAAATAACCCCCTGTCTCTCAGTCCCTGTGTGTGTGGGGTATAACTGTAAATAACCCCCTGTCTCTCAGTCCCTGTGTGTGTGGGGTATAACTGTAAATAACCCCCTGTCTCTCAGTCCCTGTGTGTGGGGTATAACTGTAAATAACCCCCTGTCTCTCAGTCCCTGTGTGTGTGGGGTATAACTGTAAATAACCCCCTGTCTCTCAGTCCCTGTGTGTGTGGGGTATAACTGTAAATAAACCCCTGTCTCTCAGTCCCTGTGTGTGGGGTATAACTGTAAATAACGCCCTGACTCTCAGTCCCTGTGTGTGTGGGGTATAACTGTAAATAACCCCCTGTCTCTCAGTCCCTGTGTGTGTGGTATAACTGTAAATAACCCCCTGTCTCTCAGTCCCTGTGTGTGTGGGGTATAACTGTAAATAACCCCCTGTCTCTCAGTCCCTGTGTGTGTGGGGTATAACTGTAAATAACCCCCTGTCTCTCAGTCCCTGTGTGTGTGGGGTATAACTGTAAATAACCCCCTGTCTCTCCGTCCCTGTGTGTGGGGTATAACTGTAAATAACCCCCTGTCTCTCAGTCCCTGTGTGTGGGGTATAACTGTAAATAACCCCCTGTCTCTCAGTCCCTGTGTGTGTGGGGTATAACTGTAAATAACCCCCTATCTCTCAGTCCCTGTGTATGTGGGGTATAACTGTAAATAACCCCTGTCTCTCAGTCCCTGTGTGTGGGCTATAACTGTAAATAACCCCCTGTCTCTCAGTCCCTGTGTGGGGTATAACTGTAAATAACCCCCTGTCTCTCAGTCCCTGTGTGTGGGGTATAACTGTAAATAACCCCCTGTCTCTCAGTCCCTGTGTGTGTGGGATATAACTGTAAATAACCCCCTGTCTCTCAGTCCCTTTGTGTGTGGGGTATAACTGTAAATAACCCCCTGTCTCTCAGTCCCTGTGTGTGGGGTATAACTGTAAATAACCCCCTGTCTCTCAGTCCCTGTGTGTGGGGTATAACTGTAAATAACCCCCTGTCTCTCAGTCCCTGTGTGTGGGGTATAACTGTAAATAACCCCCTGTCTCTCAGTCCCTGTGTGTGTGGGGTACAACTGTAAATAACCCCCTGTCTCTCAGTCCCTGTGTATGTGGGGTATAACTGTAAATAACCCCCTGTCTCTCAGTCCCTGTGTGTGGGGTATAACTGTAAATAACCCCCTGTCTCTCAGTCCCTGTGTGTGTGGGGTATAACTGTAAATAACCCCCTGTCTCTCAGTCCCTGTGTGTGGGGTATAAGTGTAAATAGCCCCCTGTCTCTCACTCCCTGTGTGTGGGGTATAACTGTAAATAACCCCCTGTCTCTCAGTCCCTGTGTGTGGGGTATAACTGTAAATAACCCCCTGTCTCTCAGCCCCCATGTGTGTGGGGTATAACTGTAAATAACCCCCTGTCTCTCAGTCCCTGTGTGTGTGGGGTATAACTGTAAATAACCCCCTGTCTCTCAGTCCCTGTGTGTGTGGGGTATAACTGTAAATAACCCCCTGTCTCTCAGTCCCTGTGTGTGTGGGGTATAACTGTAAATAACCCCCTGTCTCTCAGTCCCTGTGTGTGTGGGGTATAACTGTAAATAACCCCCTGTCTCTCAGTCCCTGTGTGTGGGGTATAACTGTAAATAACCCCCTGTCTCTCAGTCCCTGTGTGTGGGGTATAACTGTAAATAACCCCCTGTCTCTCAGTCCCTGTGTGTGGGGTATAACTGTAAATAACCCCCTGTCTCTCAGTCCCTGTGTGTGTGGGGTATAACTGTAAATAACCCCCTGTCTCTCAGTCCCTGTGTGTGTGGGGTATAACTGTAAATAACCCCCTGTCTCTCAGTCCCTGTGTGTGTGGGGTATAACTGCAAATAACCCCCTGTCTCTCAGTCCCTGTGTGTGTGGGGTATAACTGTAAATAACCCCCTGTCTCTCAGTCCCTGTGTGTGGGGTATAACTGTAAATAACCCCCTGTCTCTCAGTCCCTGTGTGTGTGGGGTATAACTGTAAATAACCCCCTGTCTCTCAGTCCCTGTGTGTGTGGGGTATAACTGTAAATAACCCCCTGTCTCTCAGTCCCTGTGTGTGTGGGGTATAACTGTAAATAACCCCCTGTCTCTCAGTCCCTGTGTGTGGGGTATAACTGTAAATATCCCCCTGTCTCTCAGTCCCTGTGTGTGGGGTATAACTGTAAATAACCCCCTGTCTCTCAGTCCCTGTGTGTGGGGTACAACTGTAAATAACCCCCTGTCTCTCAGTCCCTGTGTGTGTGGGGTATAACTGTAAATAACCCCCTGTCTCTCAGTCCCTGTGTGTGTGGGGTATAACTGTAAATAACCCCCTGTCTCTCAGTCCCTGTGTGTGTGGGGTATAACTGTAAATAACCCCCTGTCTCTCAGTCCCTGTGTGTGTGGGGTATAACTGTAAATAACCCCCTGTCTCTCAGTCCCTGTGTGTGGGGTATAACTGTAAATAACCCCCTGTCTCTCAGTCCCTGTGTGTGGGGTATAACTGTAAATAACCCCCTGTCTCTCAGTCCCTGTGTGTGTGTGGGGTATAACTGTAAATAACCCCCTGTCTCTCAGTCCCTGTGTGTGGGGTATAACTGTAAATAACCCCCTGTCTCTCAGTGCTTGTGTGTGTGTGGGGTATAACTGTAAATAACCCCCTGTCTCTCAGTCCCTGTGTGTGTGGGGTATAACTGTAATTAACCCCCTGTCTCTCAGTCCCTGTGTGTGTGGGGTATAACTGTAAATAACCCCCTGTCTCTCAGTCCCTGTGTGTGTGGGGTATAACTGTAAATAACCCCCTGTATCTCAGTCCCTGTGTGTGTGGGGTATAACTGTAAATAACCCCCTGTCTCTCAGTCCCTGTGTGTGGGGTATAACTGTAAATAACCCCCTGTCTCTCAGTCCGTGTGTGTGGGGTATAACTGTAAATAACCCCTGTCTCTCAGTCCCTGTGTGTGTGGGGTATAACTGTAAATAACCCCCGTCTCTCAGTCCCTGTGTGTGTGGGGTATAACTGTAAATAACCCCCTGTCTCTCAGTCCCTGTGTGTGTGGGGTATAACTGTAAATAACCCCCTGTCTCTCAGTCCCTGTGTGTGGGGTATAACTGAAAATAACCCCCTGTCTCTCAGTCCCTGTGTGGGGTATAACTGTAAATAACCCCCTGTCTCTCAGTCCCTGTGTGTGTGGGGTATAACTGTAAATAACCCCCTGTCTCTCAGTCCCTGTGTGTGGGGTATAACTGTAAATAACCCCCTGTCTCTCAGTCCCTGTGTGTGTGGGGTATAACTGTAAATAACCCCCTGTCTCTCAGTCCCTGTGTGTGTGGGGTATAACTGTAAATAACCCCCTGTCTCTCAGTCCCTGTGTGTGGGGTATAACTGTAAATAACCCCCTGTCTCTCAGTCCCTGTGTGTGTGGGGTATAACTGTAAATAAACCCCTGTCTCTCAGTCCCTGTGTGTGTGGGGTATAACTGTAAATAAACCCCTGTCTCTCAGTCCCTGTGTGTGGGGTATAACTGTAAATAACGCCCTGACTCTCAGTCCCTGTGTGTGTGGGGTATAACTGTAAATAACCCCCTGTCTCTCAGTCCCTGTGTGTGTGGTAGAACTGTAAATAACCCCCTGTCTCTCAGTCCCTGTGTGTGTGGGGTATAACTGTAAATAACCCCCTGTCTCTCAGTCCCTGTGTGTGTGGGGTATAACTGTAAATAACCCCCTGTCTCTCAGTCCCTGTGTGTGTGGGGTATAACTGTAAATAACCCCCTGTCTCTCCGTCCCTGTGTGTGGGGTATAACTGTAAATAACCCCCTGTCTCTCAGTCCCTGTGTGTGGGGTATAACTGTAAATAACCCCCTGTCTCTCAGTCCCTGTGTGTGTGGGGTATAACTGTAAATAACCCCCTATCTCTCAGTCCCTGTGTATGTGGGGTATAACTGTAAATAACCCCTGTCTCTCAGTCCCTGTGTGTGGGCTATAACTGTAAATAACCCCCTGTCTCTCAGTCCCTGTGTGGGGTATAACTGTAAATAACCCCCTGTCTCTCAGTCCCTGTGTGTGGGGTATAACTGTAAATAACCCCCTGTCTCTCAGTCCCTGTGTGTGTGGGATATAACTGTAAATAACCCCCTGTCTCTCAGTCCCTTTGTGTGTGGGGTATAACTGTAAATAACCCCCTGTCTCTCAGTCCCTGTGTGTGGGGTATAACTGTAAATAACCCCCTGTCTCTCAGTCCCTGTGTGTGGGGTATAACTGTAAATAACCCCCTGTCTCTCAGTCCCTGTGTGTGGGGTATAACTGTAAATAACCCCCTGTCTCTCAGTCCCTGTGTGTGTGGGGTACAACTGTAAATAACCCCCTGTCTCTCAGTCCCTGTGTATGTGGGGTATAACTGTAAATAACCCCCTGTCTCTCAGTCCCTGTGTGTGGGGTATAACTGTAAATAACCCCCTGTCTCTCAGTCCCTGTGTGTGTGGGGTATAACTGTAAATAACCCCCTGTCTCTCAGTCCCTGTGTGTGGGGTATAACTGTAAATAACCCCCTGTCTCTCAGTCCCTGTGTGTGTGGGGTATAACTGTAAATAACCCCCTGTCTCTCAGTCCCTGTGTGTGGGGTATAACTGTAAATAACCCCCTGTCTCTCAGTCCCTGTGTGTGTGGGGTATAACTGTAAATAACCCCCTGTCTCTCAGTCCCTGTGTGTGTGGGGTATAACTGTAAATAACCCCCTGTCTCTCAGTCCCTGTGTGTGGGGTATAACTGTAAATAACCCCCTGTCTCTCAGTCCCTGTGTGTGTGGGGTATAACTGTAAATAACCCCCTGTCTCTCAGTCCCTGTGTGTGGGGTATAACTGTAAATAACCCCCTGTCTCTCAGACCCTGTGTGTGTGTGGGGTATAACTGTAAATAACCCCCTGTCTCTCAGTCCCTGTGTGTGTGGGGTATAACTGTAAATAACCCCCTGTCTCTCAGTCCCTGTGTGTGTGGGGTATAACTGTAAATAACCCCCTGTCTCTCAGTCCCTGTGTGTGTGGTATAACTGTAAATAACCCCCTGTCTCTCAGTCCCTGTGTGTGTGGGGTATAACTGTAAATAGCCCCCTGTCTCTCAGTCCCTGTGTGTGTGGGGTATAACTGTAAATAGCCCCCTGTCTCTCAGTCCCTGTGTGTGTGGTATAACTGTAAATAACCCCCTGTCTCTCAGTCCCTGTGTGTGGGGTATAACTGTAAATAACCTCCTGTCTCTCAGTCCCTGTGTGTGTGGGGTATAACTGTAAATAACCCCCTGTCTCTCAGTCCCTGTGTGTGGGGTATAACTGTAAATAACCCCCTGTCTCTCAGTCCCTGTGTGTGTGGGGTATAACTGTAAATAACCCCCTGTCTCTCAGTCCCTGTGTGTGGGGTATAACTGTAAATAACCCCCTGTCTCTCAGTCCCTGTGTGTGTGGGGTACAACTGTAAATAACCCCCTGTCTCTCAGTCCCTGTGTGTGTGGTATAACTGTAAATAACCCCCTGTCTCTCAGTCCCTGTGTGTGGGGTATAACTGTAAATAACCCCCTGTCTCTCAGTCCCTGTGTGTGTGGGGTACAACTGTAAATAACCCCCTGTCTCTCAGTCCCTGTGTGTGTGGGGTATAACTGTAAATAACCCCCTGTCTCTCAGTCCCTGTGGGGAAAGGACAGGGTGGGGGAAAATTGGATCTGACCTGTTTTTGGGCGGGGGCAGCGCGATCCGCTATTACCCCGCGCCCAATGGCCCCTGCGCAGGCAGGACGAGATTTTCGTCAGGCCTGAGGTCTCACCGTTGCACATTATCACCGTTGCAAGCCGCCCACCCACAACTCACAGGCCACACACACTGGCAGCTATTCAACTATGACAGGCACATCACCCAGAAACACGTCCGGTTTTATTGCGGGAGAAGGTGGCGTGTATCAGGAGGCAGCGAGTGGCAGTGGCCTTCAGCCCCTCGAGCCTGTTCCACCATTCATTGAGATCATGCTGGACCTGTGACCTCACTCCATATACCCGCCTTAGCCCCATATCCCTGAATACCCTCGGTTCACAGAAATCTATCAATCTCAGATTTAACATTCACACGTGAGCTGGCATCAACTGTCGCCTGCAGAAGAGCGTCCCAAACATCTCCCACCCTTTGTGTGTGGAAGCATTTCCTAACTTCACTCCTGGACGTCCTGACTCTCAATGTTAGTCTATGTCTCCCCGTCCTGGTATTCAAGTGTAGGAGACCTCCAAAAACAGGTACAAGTGTCTGGGCAGCCAGAATCAATAATCCAGCCACTAACCTGTAAATCCTGCATGGTCCCTTTAACTAGCGCTGGTGGGGGGTCCTCCAGGCACTCTAAGACACGGTCAGATGGTCGGGGTTAAGACTGTGCGTTGAGTTGAGCGTTAAGTCCCAAAATGGTGTCTATCACTTTAAATCAGCGTTGGACACTGATTGGAGCTACTTTCTCCCTCCTTTACATGATCCCAGCGTTCGTTATCCGCGCCTGGGCTCGCTCCGACAACCAAGATGGCGTCCGGCGCGCGTCACGCAGGAAACGAGCGTGAGCATCCAAGACGCCATCTTGGATGTCAGAGAGGCCGTTTGGGGCAAAAGGACAGTGTATCTTATACACTGTGAGAACCGGTCCCAGAGGGGGAAAGGACAGTGTATCTAACGCACTGTGAGACCCGGTCCCAGAGGGGGAAAGGACAGTGTATCTAACGCACTGTGAGACCCGGTCCCCGAGGGGGAAAGGACAGTGTATCTAACGCACTGAGAGACCCGGTCCCAGAGGGGGAAAGGACAGTGTATCTAACGCACTGTGAGACCCGGTCCCAGAGGGGGAAAGGACAGTGTATCTAACGCACTGAGAGACCCGGTCCCAGAGGGGGAAAGGACAGTGTATCTCACGCACTGTGAGACCCGGTCCCAGAGGGGGAAAGGACAGTGTATCTTACGCACTGTGTGACCCGGTCCCAGAGGGGGAAAGGACAGTGTATCTAACGCACTGTGAGACCCGGTCCCAGAGGGGGAAAGGACAGTGTATCTAACGCACTGTGAGACCCGGTCCCAGAGGGGGAAAGGACAGTGTATCTAACGCACTGTGAGACCCGGTCCCAGAGGGGGAAAGGACAGTGTATCTAACGCACTGTGAGACCCGGTCCCAGAGGGGGAAAGGACAGTGTATCTAACACACTGTGAGACCCGGTCCCAGAGGGGGAAAGGACAGTGTATCTAACGCACTGTGAGACCCGGTCCCAGAGGGGGAAAGGACAGTGTATCTAACGCACTGTGAGACCCGGTCCCAGAGGGGGAAAGGACAGTGTATCTAACGCACTGTGAGACCCGGTCCCAGAGGGGGAAAGGACAGTGTATCTAACACACTGTGAGACCCGGTCCCAGAGGGGGAAAGGACAGTGTATCTAATGCACTGAGAGACCCGGTCCCAGAGGGGGAAAGGACAGTGTATCTAACGCACTGTGAGACCCGGTCCCAGAGGGGGAAAGGACAGTGTATCTCACGCACTGTGAGACCCGGTCCCAGAGGGGGAAAGGACAGTGTATCTCACGCACTGTGTGACCCGGTCCCAGAGGGGGAAAGGACAGTGTATCTAACGCACTGTGAGACCCGGTCCCAGAGGGGGAAAGGACAGTGTATCTAACACACTGTGAGACCCGGTCCCAGAGGGGGAAAGGACAGTGTATCTAACACACTGTGAGACCCGGTCCCAGAGGGGGAAAGGACAGTGTATCTCACGCACTGTGAGACCCGGTCCCAGAGGGGGAAAGGACAGTGTATCTCACGCACTGTGAGACCCGGTCCCAGAGGGGGAAAGGACAGTGTATCTAACACACCGTGAGACCCGGTCCCAGAGGGGGAAAGGACAGTGTATCTAACGCACTGTGAGACCCGGTCCCAGAGGGGGAAAGGACAGTGTATCTAACGCACTGTGAGACCCGGTCCCAGAGGGGGAAAGGACAGTGTATCTAACGCACTGTGAGACCCGGTCCCAGAGGGGGAAAGGACAGTGTATGTAATGTGGGTGTTGACTTTGTGGAGAGACTGCTGTCTGTACGATTGATGGGATTGATGCTTTAATCTGCGGAGTGGGTGTGGTGTTTTAGCCTGAGGTGAAAAATTCCCAGTTGGCTCTTGCTGTGATTTGCCCCTTTTAATGTGGGAACAGCTGGTTTTGCTGCTGATGTGGGAACTGCACTTTTGTTCGAGCCCCCGGCTCACACCTGGTCGACTGATGTGTTGTTTATTAATTAATGGCTTCCCCTCGATTCTCTCTTCCACCCACCCCCCCAACACCACCTCCACTGCCGCCCCTAGGTGCCGATGATCCTGTTTTGAAGCATCGCGGAGGAAACGAGCAGCTGGGAGCTCCTTCAGGGAGCTGCGGAACATCTGGCGGCCCTATCGGCAACTGCACACAGCTGTGCGCTTCACATGTGGCTCATTCCTGCCTCCCCGGCCGTGGCACTGAACCCCGGGCACGCAGAGCAGGAAACTCCCAGGCTCCGCCCCGGCCTAGTCTTGAGTTGGCCTCACGGCCCGGGAGGGGAGCTGAGCCAGGCCCTCTGCTCTTGGTCGCTGTCCAGGGGACACGAGGTCTGCTTTGTCGGGGGGGATCGGGATTTGGAATTCACGGCCTGAAAGGGCGGTGGAAGCAGATTCAATAGTAACTTTCAAAAGGCAATTGGATAAATACTTGAAAAGGAAAAAATTTGCATGGCTGTTGGGGAAAGAGCAGGGGGAGTGGGACGAATGGGAGAGCTCTTTCAAAGAGCTGGCACAGGCACAATGGGCTGAATGGCCTCCTCCAGTACAATGGACGAGTTGGACGGAACGAGACAGACTTTGAACACCAGGAGAGATCGACCATGAGAGGCGATTTAATAAATAACTCAAAAGTGATGAGCCCTACGTACATCCATCCCGTAAGAGAGACACCAATGGTCCCGTTCAAACACGCTTTTAAGCCCCACTCTCGAACGATGCTCCCGAATTCATCTGGACGTCGCAAACTGAGATATACACAGCCCGTGGGAGAATGGGTGTCCCTGAGATTGGAGGAGGGACTCAGTTCTCAATCACCGCACGGTGGGATTAATTGGAGGAGGCTGGATTACCGGGAGTGATTTCAGTGAGGGAGAGAACCCCGGGAGTGAGTTACAGGCTGGAATCTAATCGAGGGGTTCGGGGGGGTTTATATATAGAATAACAGATACCCGGGAGTGAGTTACAGGCTGGAATCTAATCGAGGGGTTCGGGGGGGTTTATATATAGAATAACAGATACCCGGGAGTGAGTTACAGGCTGGAATCTAATCGAGGGGTTCGGGGGGTTTATATATAGAATAACAGATACCCGGGAGTGAGTTACAGACTGGAATCTAATCGAGGGGTTCGGGGGTTTATATATAGAATAACAGATACCCGGGAGTGAGTTACAGACTGGAATCTAATCGAGAGGTTCGGGGGGGTTTATATATAGAATAACAGATACCCGGGAGTGAGTTACAGGCTGGAATCTAATCGAGGGGTTCGGGGGGTTTATATATAGAATAACAGATACCCGGGAGTGAGTTACAGGCTGGAATCTAATCGAGGGGTTCGGTGGGGTTTATATATAGAATAACAGATACCCGGGAGTGAGTTACAGGCTGGAATCTAATCGAGGGGTTCGGGGGGTTTATATATAGAATAACAGATTCCCGGGAGTGAGTTACAGGCTGGAATCTAATCGAGGGGTTCGGGGGGGTTTATATATAGAATAACAGATACCCGGGAGTGAGTTACAGACTGGAATCTAATCGAGGGGTTCGGGGGGTTAATATATAGAATAACAGATACCCGGGAGTGAGTTACAGACTGGAATCTAATCGAGGGGTTCGGGAGGGTTTATATATAGAATAACAGATACCCGGGAGTGAGTTACAGGCTGGAATCTAATCGAGGGGTTCGGGAGGGTTTATATATAGAATAACAGATACCCGGGAGTGAGTTACAGACTGGAATCTAATCGAGGGGTTCGGGGGGTTGATATATAGAATAACAGATACCCGGGAGTGAGTTACAGGCTGGAATCTAATCGAGGGGTTCGGGGGGTTTATATATAGAATAACAGATACCCGGGAGTGAGTTACAGGCTGGAATCTAATCGAGGGGTTCGGGGGGTTTATATATAGAATAACAGATACCCGGGAGTGAGTTACAGGCTGGAATCTAATCAAGGGGTTCGGGGGTTTTATATATAGAATAACAGATACCCGGGAGTGAGTTGCAGGCTGGAATCTAATCGAGGGGTTCGGGGGGGTTTATATATAGAATAACAGATACCCGGGAGTGAGTTACAGGCTGGAATCTAATCGAGGGGTTCGGGGGGGGTTTATATATAGAATAACAGATACCCGGGAGTGAGTTACAGACTGGAATCTAATCGAGGGGTTTGGGGGGTTTATATACAGAATAACAGATACCCGGGAGTGAGTTACAGGCTGGAATCTAATCGAGGGGTTCGGGGGGTTTATATATAGAATAACAGATACCCGGGAGTGAGTTACAGGCTGGAATCTAATCGAGGGGTTCGGGAGGGTTTATATATAGAATAACAGATTCCCGGGAGTGAGTTACAGACTGGAATCTAATCGAGGGGTTCGGGGGGGTTTATATATAGAATAACAGATACCCGGGAGTGAGTTACAGGCTGGAATCTAATCGAGGGGTTCGGGAGGGTTTATATATAGAATAACAGATACCCGGGAGTGAGTTACAGACTGGAATCTAATCGAGGGGTTCGGGGGGTTTATATATAGAATAACAGATACCCGGGAGTGAGTTACAGGCTGGAATCTAATCGAGTGGTTTGGGGGTTTATATATAGAATAACAGATACCCGGGAGTGAGTTACAGGCTGGAATCTAATCGAGGGGTTCGGGGGGTTTGTATATAGAATAACAGATACCCGGGAGTGAGTTACAGACTGGAATCTAATCGAGGGGTTCGGGGTGTTTATATATAGAATAACAGATACCCGGGAGTGAGTTACAGGCTGGAATCTAATCGAGGGGTTCGGGGGTTTTATATATAGAATAACAGATACCCGGGAGTGAGTTACAGGCTGGAATCTAATCGAGGGGTTCGGGGGGTTTATATATAGAATAACAGATACCCGGGAGTGAGTTACAGGCTGGAATCTAATCGAGGGGTTTGGGGGTTTTATATATAGAATAACAGATACCCGGGAGTGAGTTGCAGACTGGAATCTAATCGAGGGGTTCGGTGGGGTTTATATATAGAATAACAGATACCCGGGAGTGAGTTACAGGCTGGAATCTAATCGAGGGGTTCAGGGGGTTTATATATAGAATAACAGATACCCGGGAGTGAGTTACAGGCTGGAATCTAATCGAGGGGTTCGGGGGGTTTATATATAGAATAACAGATACCCGGGAGTGAGTTACAGGCTGGAATCTAATCGAGGGGTTCTGGGGGGTTTATATATAGAATAACAGATACCCGGGAGTGCGTTACAGGCTGGAATCTAATCGAGGGGTTCGGGGGGGTTTATATATAGAATAACAGATACCCGGGAGTGAGTTACAGGCTGGAATCTAATCGAGGGGTTCGGGGCGATCAATCGATCCCCTCTGTCCGCTGCCCTCCACTTTAGCCTCCCTCGGTTTTCTGTGTCACCGAGCGAGGGGTGATATTTTCCGCGGACTGAGGCACGTGACCTGAGACCTGTCCAATGGAGATTGTCTGGCCTGCCATGGGGACGGTGAAGTCCTGACGCGTCCCAGAGTTCGAATCCATGCCCGAATGGAAGCATGTTCGGCAGTCCTGCTGCCCAGTTGCTCTGCTGGTTTCGCTGGTGGGCGGCCCGTATTTGCCCCCTCCCTGCCAGGGAGTGGAAGGACCGCCAGCAACTGCGCCAAACCTCCCATCTTGGTTCCTTTCTCGGGATGGAGCTTCGATCTGGTTTGAGAGGCAAGTTGTCACAGGGAAAACAGAGACACCCGTCATCAACAGTCAGGGTAACCTCACCTCCGAATAACACGTAGCCCCGCGACAGAATCCCATAAAGCTTCCCAACTGCCCCGTCTATTCCCGGACGTTCCAGAGTCCCTTGAGTTGGGAACCAATTCCCTCTTGGCTTCCAAAACCCAAATCTTGACCATTCCCCGAGAGAGAGAGAGAGAGAGCGAGTGAGAGAGGTCCATGTCGAGTCGAAGACGGATTGGTTCGTCTGCTGTGAAAGGCCGCCAAAAACGAGAGCGAGCGAGAGAGAGAGAGAGAGAGAGAAACGCCAAAAAATAATATCCCCCGTCGTTTCTGGCAGAGATCTACCCCGGCCAAAGTCTTCAGGAGGCGTAGGAGAAGCTACCGAGACCTCTTTGAGAGGCCCAGGTCAGGGTTCGAAGATCTCTGGCCGCCCTTCCTTCACCTCAGGAACCTCAACGCCAAGAGCTCGGAGGGAGAGGGAGGGGTGGGTGGTGGTGAGGGAGGAGAGGGAAGGCAGAGGCCTGGAGGCCTGGCTTCCTGTAGATCTCCGACCGGCCGTCGGTCGCTGTAGAGGCCCTGGAGTTTGGCTAAGAGCACCATAGTTGGCCGTTCAAAGGTCCTTCTTTAGACTTCCTTGCTGGTTCGGGGAGGTGGGGTAAACTTTTGGGGACAAACCCCTCTCTGTCAAAAAGTTGTGCCAAGCGAGAGTCAATTATACCAGGCTGTCATCTCCTGGAGCTAGATGGTGGAGATGAGAGACTTGAGCGAAGATTGGTTGGTGACTGATAGATTGTTGTACCCCTCGCAGAAGCAGCCATACTTGCTCCCGATGTCCTCCCCTCTGCCCTCGCTGCACAGGACCACCCTGGTGTGCCTGTAGGTCACAGACCAGGTCATACCTGCCGGACATTGGCATCGGTCCTTTGGCCTCTTGATCACGAGGACCCCGGACGAAGACTTCTTCTGGACAAAGAGGCAGGACCTACGAGGAGAGGAAGGGGGGCAAAGTTTAGTCACAGACAGAGCAGGCAAGCCCCCCTCCCGTCTGCATTCACGGGCTGCACTGTGACTCCCTCTCCTCGTTCTCCTCTTCCCCAGCCCTGCCCACAGAGGGAATTATGTACCAGTGAGCCCAAGATCTGTTGGGAGGGAAATCACTGGAGTCCATAATTAACGAGGAGAGGCAATATAAACTAGAGGGCACAACTCTACAAGGGGTACAGGAACAGAGCGATCTGGGGGTATATGTACACAAATCGTTGAAGGTGGCAGAGCAGGTTGAGAAAGCGGTTAAAAAAGCAGACGGGATCCTGGGCTTTATAAATAGAGGCAGAGAGTACAAAAGCAAGGAAGTCATGATGAACCTTTATAAAACACTGGTTCGGCCACAACTGGAGTATTGTGTCCAGTTCTGGGCACCGCACTTTAGGAAAGATGTGAAGGTCTCAGAGAGGGTGCAGAGGAGATTTACCAGAATGATTCCAGGGATGAGGGACTTTAGTGACGTGGATAGACTGGAGAAGCTGGGGTTGTTCTCCTCGGAACAGAGACGGTTGCGAGGAGATTTGATCGAGGTGTTCAAAATCATGAAGGGTCCAGACAGAGTAGATAGAGAGAAACTGTTCCCATTGGCGGAAGGGTCAAGAACCAGAGGACACAGATTTAAGGTGATTGGCAAAAGAACCAAAGGTGAGATGAGGAGAAACCTTTTTACCCAGCGAGTGGTGAGGATCTGGAATGCACTGCCCGAGGGGGTGGTGGAGGCAGATTCAATCATGGCCTTCAAAAGGGAACTGGATAAGTTCTTGAAGGGAAAACATTTGCAGGGCTACGGGGAAAGGGCGGGGGAGTGGGACTGGCTGGATTGCTCTTGCAGGGAGCCGGCACGGACTCGACGGGCCAAACGGCCTCCTTCTGTGCTGTAAACTTTCTACGATTGTATGAACACCTTGATAATATCAGCTGATCAGAGAGTGAGTGGATTTGTAAATGGTCGGTCATGCCCGACGGACCTGATCGAATTTTTGGAAGAGGTGACTAAAGCAGAGAACGGGGAAATGTCCACGGATGTTGTTTATATGGACTTCCAGAAGGCTTTCGATAAAGTAACTCATAAGAGACTTTTAGCTAAAGTTGGATTGAGGGCAAATTATTGACCTGGTTAGGAAATTGGCAGGAGATGGAGAGTAGGGATAATGGGCAGGTACTCAAATTGGCAGGATGTGACTAGTGGAGTCCCGCAGGGATTGGTGTTGGGGCCTCAATTATTCACTGTATTTATTAACGAGTCAGATGACGGGACGGAGAGACACATATCCAAATTTGCCGATGATACAAAGCTCGGCAGCATTGTGCGCAGTGTTGACGGAAGGATAAAATCACAGAGTGATGTCAGTAGATTAATGGGATGGGTGAAACTGTGGCAAATGGATTTCAACGTCGGCAAGTGTGAGGTCACCCACTTTGGACCTAGAAAGGTTAAATCAGGATACTTTCTAAATGGTGAATAGCTCGAAACAGTGGAGGTCCAATGAGACTTAGTGGGCCCGTGTACATCGATCGTTAAAATGTCATGGACAGGTACAGGAAATAATCAGAAAGGCCAATGGAACGCTGGCCTTTATATCTAGAGGACCAGAATACGAGGGGGTAGAAGTTATCCCACAGCTATACAAAACCCTGGTTAGACCACACCTGGAGTACGATGTCCAGTTCTGGGCACCGCACCTTCGGAAGGACATATTGGCCTTGGAGGGAGCGCAGCGTAGATTCACCAGAATGATACCCGGACTTCAAGGGTTAAACTCCGAGGAGAGGTCACACCCACTAGGCTTGCATTCCCGGGAATTTAGAAGATTAAGGAGATGATTTGATCGAAGCTTTCAAGATATGAAGGGGAACTGATGGGGTAGAGAGAGAGAGACTATTTCCGCTGGTTGGGGAGTCTAGGACGAGGGGGACAGAGCCTGAAAATCAGAGGCAGGACTTTCAGGAGTGAAGCTCGGAAAAACTTCGACACGCAAAGGGTGGGAGAAGTTTGGGACGCTCTTCCACAAACGGCAGTCGGCGCCAGCTCAATTGTTAATTTTAGATCCGAGATTCTAGTTATTAAGGGGAAAGGGGCTGAGGCAGGGAACAGGGAGTTAGGTCACAGATCGGCCGTTGGATGGCGGGACAGGCTCGAGGGGCCGAGCGGCCTCCTCCCGATCCTAGGTTCCCGGGGTTCCTTACCTCTTCCGCAGATGGTAAAGGAGGACGACGGCGATGGCGACAAAGATGGCCGTGGCTGCGTACATCGCCCAGGCTGCAAGAGAAAAAAACAACGGGAGAGGTAACAGAGAGTGAGGGTTGGAGAGGAAGAGGAGGAGGAGGAGGAGGAGCGAAAACTCTCTCTCACTGGTGGGCCTTGAGAGGCCCCGGGCCGGGCCACTCTCCCGACGCGCAGGCCCCGGGCCGGGCCACTCTCCCGACGCGCAGGCCCCGGGCCGGGCCACTCTCCCGACGCGCAGGCCCCGGGCCGGGCCACTCTCCCGACGCGCAGGCCCCGGGCCGGGCCACTCTCCCGACGCGCAGGCCCCGGGCCGGGCCACTCTCCCGACGCGCAGGCCCCGGGCCGGGGCCACTCTCCCGACGCGCAGGCCCCGGGCCGGGGCCACTCTCCCGACGCGCAGGCCCCGGGCCGGGCCACTCTCCCGACGCGCAGGCCCCGGGCCGGGCCACTCTCCCGACGCGCAGGCCCCGGGCCGGGCCACTCTCCCGACGCGCAGGCCCCGGGCCGGGCCACTCTCCCGACGCGCAGGCCCCGGGCTGCGATAGGCCCCTGTACACTCGGGGCTCATGACGTTAGGCCTGAGCCTAACCCACTGAGCGACTGCAATGGAAGAACCTCCCATCGATACCTTCCCCTGATACCTCCCCTCGATACCTCCCCTCGATACCTCCCCTCGATACCTTCCCCTGATACCTCCCCTCGATACCCCCCTCAATACCTCCCCTCAATACCTCCCTCAATACCTCCCCTCAATACCTCCCTCAATACCTCCCCTCAATACCTCCCTCGATACCTCCCCTCGATACCTCCCATCGATACCTCCCCTCGATACCTTCCCCTGATACCTTCCCCTGATACCTTCCCCTGATACCTCCCCTCGATACCTCCCCTCGATACCTCCCCTCGATACCTCCCCTCGATACCTCCCCTCGATACCTCCCCTCGATACCTCCCCTCGATACCTCCCCTCGATACCTCCCCTCGATACCTCCCCTCGATACCTCCCCTCGATACCTCCCCTCGATACCCCCCTCAATACCTCCCCTCAATACCTCCCCCAATACCTCCCCTCAATACCTCCCCTCAATACCTCCCTCAATACCTCCCTCAATACCTCCCCTCAATACCTCCCCTCAATACCTCCCTCAATACCTCCCCTCGATACCTCCCCTCGATACCTCCCCTCGATACCTCCCCTCGATACCTCCCCTCGATACCTCCCCTCGATACCTCCCCTCGATACCTCCCTCAATACCTCCACCGATTGTTCCCCACGATACCTCCCTCGATACCACCCTAAATACGTCCCCTCGATACCTCCCTCGATTCCTCCCTCGATTACTCCCCTCGATACCTCCCCTCAATAGTTACCCTCGATACCTCCCCTCGATACCTCCCTGGTTTCCTCCCGCGATACCTCCCTTGACAGTTCCCCTCGATACCTCCGTTGATATTTCCCTCAATACCTCCCCTCGATATCTCCCCTCCATTCCTCCACTCGATACCACCCTCGATACCTCCCCTCGATACCACCCTCAATACCTCCCCTCGATACCTCCCCTCCATTCCTCCACTCGATACCACCCTCGATACCTCCCCTCGATACCACCCTCGATCCCACCCCTCGATATCACCCTCGATGCCTCCCCTCGATACCACCCTTGATACTTCTCCTTGATACCACCCTCGATTCTTCCCCCTGATACCTCCCCTCAATACCACCCTCGATACCTCCCCCTGATACCTCCCCTCGATTCCTCCCCTCGATTCTTCCCCCTGATACCTCCCCTCGATACCACCCTTGATACTTCTCCTTGATACCTCCCCTCGATAACTCCCCTCGATTCCTCCCCTCGATACCTCCCCCTGATACCTCCCCTCAATACCACCCTCGATACCTCCCCCTGATACCTCCCCTCGATTCCTCCCCTCGATACCTCCCCCTGATACCTCCCCTCGATACCACCCTTGATACTTCTCCTTGATACCTCCCCTCGATAACTCCCCTCGATTCCTCCCCCTGATACCTCCCCTCAATACCACCCTCGATACCTCCCCCTGATACCTCCCCTCGATTCCTCCCCTCGATACCTCCCCCTGATACCTCCCCTCGATACCACCCTCGATACCTCCCCTTGATACCTCCCCTCGATACCACCCTCGATACCTCCCCTCGATACCACCCTCGATACCTCCCCTTGATACCTCCCCTCGATACCACCCTCGATACCTCCGCTCGATACCCCCCTCGATTCCTCCCCTCGATACCTCCCCCTGATACCCCCCTCGATATCTCCCCTGGATACTACCCTCGATACCTCCCCTCGATACCACCCTCGATACCACCCCTCGATTCCTCCCCTCGATACCTTCCCTCGATACCTCCCCTCGATACCTCCCTCGATACCACCCCTCGATACCTCCACTCAATACCCCCCTCGATACTTCTCCTCGATACCTCCCCTCAATATCTCCGCTCGATTCCTCCCCTCGATACCTCCCCTCGATACCTCCGCTCGATACCTCCCCTCGATACCTCCCTCGATACCTCCCCTCGATACCTCCCCGATACCTCCCCCTGATACCTCCCCTCGATACCTCCCCGATACCTCCCCCTGATACCTTCCCTCGATACCTCCCCCTGATACCTCCCCTCGATACCTCCCCTCGATACCTCCCCTCGATACCTCTCCTCGATACCTCCCTCGATACCTCCCCTCGATACCTCCCTCGATACCTCCCCTCGATACCTCCCTCGATACCTCCCCCTGATACCTGCCCTCGATTCCTCCCCAAAATACCTCCCACTCGATACCTCCCCTCGATACCTCCCCGATACCTCCCCCTGATACCACCCTCAATACCTCCCCTCGATACCTCCCCCTGATACCTACCCTCGATTCCTCCCCGATACCTCCCCCTCGATACCTCCCCTCGATACCACCCTCGATCCCACCCCTCGATACCACCCTCGATGCCTCCCCTCGATACCACCCTCGATACCTCCCCTCGATACCTCCCCTCGATTCCTCCCCCTGATACCTCCCCTCGATACCTCCCCCTGATACCTCCCTGATACCTCCCCTCGATACCTCCCCGATACCTCCCCTCGATACCTCCCCCTGATACCTCCCCTCGATACCTCCCCCTGATACCTCCCCTCGATACCTCCCCTCGATACCTCCCCTCGATACCTCCCCTCGATACCTCCCCCTGATAACTCCCTCGATACCTCCCCTCGATTCCTCCCCTCGATAGCCCCCCTCGATACCTCCCCCTGATACCTCCCCTCGATTCCTCCCCTCGATCCCACCCCTTGATCCCACCCCTCGATCCCACCCTCGATACCTCCCCGATACCTCCCCTCGATACCTCCCTCGATACCTCCCCCTGATACCTCCCCGATACCTCCCCTCGATACCTCCCTCGATACCTCCCCCTGATACCTCCCTCGATACCTCCCTCGATACCTCCCCCTGATACCTCCCCGATACCTCCCCTCGATACCTCCCTCGATACCTCCCCCTGATACCTCCCTCGATACCTCCCCTTGATACCTCCCACGATACCTCCCCTCGATACCTCCCCCTGATACCTCCCTCGATACCTCCCTCGATACCTCCCTCGATACCTCCCCCTGATACCTCCCTCGATACCTCCCTCGATACCTCCCTCGATTCCTCCCCTCGATAGCTCCCACGATACCTCCCCCTGATACCTCCCTCGATACCTCCCCTCGATACCTCCCCACGATACCTCCCTCGATACCTCCCTCGATACCTCCCTCGATACCTCCCCTCGATTCCTCCCCTCGATTCCTCCCCTCGATCGCTCCCCTCGATTGTAGCCGTCCCTGGCCCCCCCCCCCCCCCTCGTAGGGTCGCCATGCGGACAGGTGGAGGAGGGCGGTCACTTTACCTGCGATGGAGGTCACCTTCCCTGCGGAGACACTCGAGTTCAGCCTCTCAGCCATCGTCGGGGGCAACTGCGCGAATCCTGTGACATCATCACCCTGCGACGAATTGTCCTGGAGCCCTAGGTCAAAGGGTAAAGCCAGTTGGGTTAGAAGGAACGTGGGCAATGGCCGACCTCTCCCTGGCCACCGTCTGAGGCCGAATCAGCCCGTCCGTGACCCCGGCCTCCTATCTGACCCTGGGATAAGCTTCTGACCCCATCTCCCCTCCGTCACCCAGACCTCCGACTCCCACCTCTGTATCGTCGCCCGTCTCCGCCCCCTGCCTCAGCTCATCTGCTGCTGAAACCCTCACCCCGTGCCCTCTGTGACCTCCAGACTCGGACTGTTCCAATGCTCTCCTGGCCGGCCTCCCACCTTCCACCCTCCGTAACCCTCAACTCATCTAAAACTCCCGCTGCCCCCCCGTATCCTAACTCGCACCCAGTCCCGTTCACCCATCACCCCCCCCTGTGCTCGCTGGACCGACATTGGCTCCCGGTCCGGGAACGCCTCGATTTTAAAATTCTCATCCTCGTGTTCAAATCCCTCCATGGCCCCTCGCACCCCCCTCCCTATCTCTGTAACCTCCTCCAGCCCTCCGACAACCCTCCGAGATATGAACATAAGAACATAAGAAATAGGAGCAGGAGTAGGCCAATCGGCCCCTCGAGCCTGCTCCGCCATTCAATAAGATCATGGCTGAACTGATCCTAATCTCAAATCTAAATTCATGTCCAATTTCCTGCCCGCTCCCCGTAACCCCTAATTCCCTTTACTTCTAGGAAACTCTCGATTTCTGTTTTAAATTTATTTAATGATGGAGCTTCCACAGCTTCCTGGGGCAGCAAATTCCACAGACCTACCACCCTCTGAGTGAAGAAGTTTCTCCTCATCTCAGTTTTGAAAGAGCAGCCCCTTATTCTAAGATTATGCCCCCTAGTTCTAGTTTCACCCATCCTTGGGAACATCCTTACCACATCCACCCGATCAAGACCCTTCACAATCTTATATGTTTCAATAAGATCGCCTCTCATTCTTCTGAACTCCAATGAGTAGAGTCCCAATCTACTCAACCTCTCCTCATATGTCCGCCCCCTCATCCCCGGGATTAACCGAGTGAACCTTCTTTGTACTGCCTCGAGAGCAAGTATGTCTTTTCTTAAGTATGGAGACCAAAACTGTATGCAGTATTCCAGGTGCGGTCTCACCAATACCTTATATAACTGCAGCAATACCTCCTTGTTTTTATATTCTATCCCCCGAGCAATAAAAGCCAACATTACGTTGGCTTTCTTGATCACCTGCTGCATCTGCATACCAACTTTTTGATTTTCTTGCACTAGGACCCCCAGATCCCTTTGTACTGCAGTACTTTCCAGTTTCTCGCCTTTAAGATAAGAACTTGCTCTCTGATTTTTCCTGCCAAAGTGCATAACCTCACATTTTCCAATATTGTATTGCATCTGCCAAATCTCCACCCACTCACCCAGCCTGTCTATATCCCCCTGTAGGTTTTTTATGTCCTCCTCACTCTCTACTTTCCCTCCCATCTTTGTATCATCCGCAAACTTTGATACGTTACACTCGGTCCCCTCCTCCAAATCGTTAATATAGATTGTAAAGAGTTGGGGACCCAGATCTCTGCTCTCCTCCAATTCCGGCCTCTTGTCCATCCCCCCGATTCCCATCGCTCCACCATTGGCGGCCGTGCCTTCACCTCCCTGGACCCTAAGCTCTGGAATTCCCTCCCTAAACCTCTCCGCCTCCCTCTCTCTCCTCCTTTAAGACGCTCCTTAAAACCTCCCTCTTTGACCAAGCTTTTGGTCACCTGTCCTAATATCTCCTTATGTGGTTCGGGGTCAAATTCTGTTTGATGATCGCTCCTGGGAGGCGCCTTGGGGACGTTTTTAGAGGTCAAAGGTGGTGATATTTAGTTGTTGTTGATAATGATTCCAACACTGGGAATGGGTGAGCGACTGTATCCCAATGAAGTGTTAAGAAGTCTCAGGGTTGGATGAGACTCCCCGGGAGAGGCACCCATCTGCTTTCATTCAGGAGACTCTTGCCAAGTTTCCAAAGACTACAGGGTGACCGCAGACCTAACAACACAGAGAGTCAAACTCCCCACCCCTCAGTGATGGCACGCAGCTGATTTCAAGTCACGCAGCAGGCTTGGGAGATGTTCGACCGGGTGTCACAGTGCGTTAGATACACTGTCCTTTCCCCCTCTGGGACCGGGTCTCACAGTGCGTTAGATGCACTGTCCTTTCCCCCTCTGGGACCGGGTCTCACAGTGTGTTAGATACACTGTCCTTTCCCCCTCTGGGACCGGGTCTCACAGTGCGTTAGATACACTGTCCTTTCCCCCTCTGGGACCGGGTCTCACAGTGTGTTAGATACACTGTCCTTTCCCCCTCTGGGACCGGGTCTCACAGTGCGTTAGATACACTGTCCTTTCCCCCTCTGGGACCGGGTCTCTCAGTGCGTTAGATACACTGTCCTTTCCCCCTCTGGGACCGGGTCTCTCAGTGCGTTAGATACACTGTCCTTTCCCCCTCTGGGACCGGGTCTCACAGTGTGTTAGATACACTGTCCTTTCCCCCTCTGGGACCAGGTCTCACAGTGTATAAGATACACTGTCCTTTCCCCCTCTGGGACCGGGTCTCACAGTGTATTAGATACACTGTCCTTTCCCCCTCTGGGACCGGGTCTCACAGTGCATTAGATACACTGTCCTTTCCCCCTCTGGGACCGGGTCTCACAGTGCGTTAGATACACTGTCCTTTCCCCCTCTGGGACCAGGTCTCACAGTGCGTAAGATACACTGTCCTTTCCCCCTCTGGGACCGGGTCTCACAGTGTGTTAGATACACTGTCCTTTCCCCCCTCTGGGACCGGGTGTCACAGTGCGTTAGATACACTGTCCTTTCACCTCTGGGACTATTACCCGGCCTGGGAGTGTTTGACGGGACAGTGTCGAGGGAGCTTTACTCTGCATCGAACCCTGCACCTGCCCTGGGAGTGTTTGATGGGACAGTGTAGAGGGAGCTTTACTCTGTATCTAACCCTGTGTCTGCCCTGGGAGTGTTTGACGGGACAGTGTAGAGGGAGCTTTACTCTGTATCTAACCCTGTACCTGCCCTGGGAGTGTTTGATGGGACGGTGTGGAGGGAGCTTTACTCTGTATCTAACCCTGTACCAGCCCTGGGAGTGTTTGATGGGACAGTGTAGAGGGAGCTTTACTCTGTATCTAACCCTGTACCTGCCCCGGGAGTGATTGATGGGACAGTGTAGAGGGAGCTTTACTCTGTATCTAACCCTGTACCTGCCCTGGGAGTGTTTGACGGGACAGTGTAGAGAGAGCTTTACTCTGTATCTAACCCTGTACCTGCCCTGTGAGTGTTTGATGGGACAGTGTAGAGGGAGCTTTACTCTGTATCTAACCCTGTACCTGCCCCTGGGAGTGTTTGATGGGACAGTGTAGAGAGAGCTTTACTCTGTATCTAACCCTGTACCTGCCCTGTGAGTGTTTGATGGGACAGTGCAGAGGGAGCTTTACTCTGTATCTCACCCTGTACCTGCCCTGGGAGTGTTTGACAGGACAGTGTAGAGGGAGCTTTACTCTGTATCTCACCCTGTACCTGCCCTGGGAGTGTTTGACGGGACAGTGTAGAGGGAGCTTTACTCTGTATCTAACCCTGTACCTGCCCTGGGAGTGTTTGATGGGACAGTGTAGAGGGAGCTTTACTCTGTATCTAACCCTGTCCCTGCCCTGGGAGTGTTTGATGGGACAGTGTAGAGGGAGCTTTACTCTGTATCTAACCCTGTACCTGCCCTGGGAGTGTTTGATGGGACAGTGTAGAGGGAGCTTTACTCTGTATCTAACCCTGTACCTGCCCCGGGAGTGATTGATGGGACAGTGTAGTGGGAGCTTTACTCTGTATCTAACCCTGTACCTGCCCCGGGAGTGTTTGATGGGACAGTGTAGAGGGAGCTTTACTCTGTATCTAACCCTGTACCTGCCCTGGGAGTGTTTGATGGGACAGTGTAGAGGGAGCTTTACTCTGTATCTAACCCTGTACCTGCCCCGGGAGTGATTGATGGGACAGTGTAGAGGGAGCTTTACTCTGTATCTAACCCTGTACCTGCCCCGGGAGTGATTGATGGGACAGTGTAGAGGGAGCTATACTCTGTATCTAACCCTGTACCTGCCCTGGGAGTGTTTGATGGGACAGTGTAGAGGGAGCTTTACTCCGTATCTAACCCTGTACCTGCCCTGGGAGTGTTTGATGGGACAGTGTAGAGGGAGCTTTACTCTGTATCTCACCCTGTACCTGCCCCGGGAGTGATTGATGGGACAGTGTAGAGGGAGTTTTACTCTGTATCTAACCCTGTACCTGCCCCGGGAGTGTTTGATGGGACAGTGTAGAGGGAGCTTTACTCTGTATCTAACCCTGTACCTGCCCTGGGAGTGTTTGATGGGACAGTGTAGAGGGAGCTTTACTCTGTATCTAACCCTGTCCCTGCCCTGGGAGTGTTTGACGGGACAGTGTAGAGGGAGCTTTACTCTGTATCTAACCCTGTACCTGCCCTGGGAGTGTTTGATGGGACAGTGTAGAGGGAGCTTTACTCTGTATCTAACCCTGTACCTGCCCTGGGAGTGATTGACGGGACAGTGTAGAGGGAGCTTTACTCTGTATCTAACCCTGTACCTGCCCTGGGAGTGTTTGATGGGACAGTGTAGAGGGAGCTTTACTCTGTATCTAACCCTGTACCTGCCCTGGGAGTGTTTGACGGGACAGTGTAGAGGGAGCTTTACTCTGTATCTAACCCTGTACCTGCCCTGGGAGTGTTTGATGGGACAGTGCAGAGGGAGCTTTACTCTGTATCTAACCCTGTACCTGCCCTGGGAGTGTTTGACGGGACAGTGTAGAGGGAGCTTTACTCTGTATCTAACCCTGTACCTGCCCTGGGAGTGTTTGATGGGACAGTGTAGAGGGAGCTTTACTCTGTATCTAACCCTGTACCTGCCCTGGGAGTGTTTGACGGGACAGTGTAGAGGGAGCTTTACTCTGTATCTAACCTTTGAAGATCAGGGCGAACCCCTGATCGTGAAGTATCTGGTCAGATGTGAAGGTGACGATGAGGTAGTCGGTGAGAAAGACCAGGCTCTTGCTCGGCCTCTGATACCCGTTGTAAGTTGCCAGGACCCGTTTGGTCCTCCCGTCTCGGATGTCCACCCGATCGTTCCGGTCCCGAATCTCGAAGAGGCGGAAGTCCAGTTCCACCTGCCCCGATCCTGGGGGTCTCAGGGTCCAGCTGCAGTTACTGTCAGGCCCGTAATCGTCTGGGAAGTTGGGGGAGTAGATCACCCCCTCAGTCCTCGAAGAGTTACCCTGGCAGGCCCCCACCGACACTGTGGGTGGGAGGGGGAGAGAGAAGAGGTCATCAGGAACGTGAGGACCCTCTGGTGAGGGGTTTAGACCCTCGCACGGCCCTCCCTCTCCCCTCCCTCCCTCTCCCCTCCCTCCCTCCTCTCCCCCTATCCTTCTCCTCTCTCCTCCCCCTATCCTTCTCCTCTCCCCCTCTCCTCCCCCTCTCCTCCCCCTCTCCCTCTCTCCTCCCCCCCTCTCCCCTCCCTCTTCTCCCCCTATCCTCCTCTCCCCCTCTCCTTCTCCTCTCTCCTCCCCCTCTCCTTCTCCTCTCCCCCTCTCCTCCCCCTCTCCTTCTCCTCTCCCCCTCTCCTCCCCCTCTCCTCCTCTCCTCCCCCTCTCCTTCTCCCCTCCCCCCCTCTCCTCCCCCTATCCTTCTCCTCTCCCCCTCTCCTCCCCCTCTCCTCCTCTCCTCCCCCTCTCCTTCTCCCCTCCCCCCCTCTCCCCTCCCTCTTCTCCCCCTATCCCCCTATCCTTCTCCTCTCTCCTCCCCCTCTCCTTCTCCTCCCCCTCTCCTTCTCCTCTCTCCTCCCCCTCTCCTTCTCCTCTCCCCCTCTCCTCCCCCTATCCTTCTCCTCTCCCCCTCTCCTCCCCCTATCCTTCTCCTCTCCCCCTCTCCTCCCCCTCTCCTCCTCTCCTCCCCCTCTCCTTCTCCCCTCCCCCCCTCTCCCCTCCCTCCTCTCCCCCTATCCTCCTCTCCCCCTCTCCTTCTCCTCTCCCCCTCTCCTTCTCCTCTCCCTCCTGCTCTCCCCCTCTCCTCACCCCCTTTCCTCTCCCCCTCACCTCATCCCTCCCTCTTCGCCCCACCCTCCTCGCCCCCTCTCCTCGCCCCTCACTCCTCTCCCCCTCTCCTCACCCCCCCTCCTCTCCTCCTCTCCTCTCCCCCCCTCTCCCCCTTCTCTCCTCTCCTCTCCTCTCCCCTCACCCCGTCCCTCCTCTCCCCCCTCTCCTCTCCCTCCTCCTCTCCTCTCCCCCCTTCTGCCCCTTCTCTCCTCTCCTCCTCCTCTCCTCTCCCCCTCTCCTCCTCCTGTCCTCTCCCCCTCTCCTCTCCCCTCCTCCTCTCCTCTCCCCCTCTCCTCCTCCTCTCCTCTCCCCCTCTCCTCCCCCTCCTCCCCATCCCTCCTCCCACGCTCCCGCTCCCTCCTGCCCCGAAGGTAATGACTCTCCCCGGGAGGAACGGGCCCCTCACCCACAGGCCCGGACAGGGAGGGTCAGCTGGGCAGGGAGAGCACCACAATCCACACCAATCGGGCCCTCGTCTGATGTCCAAATTCACTCACACTCGGACACGCTCACTCTCACACCAGACACGCTCACACTCACACCCACTCCTCTGTCCTTCTCCTCTTCCCCTCTCCTCTCTCCCCCACACGCACTCACACTCACACCCAGTCACACTCACACCCAGTCACACTCACACCCAGATGCACTCACACTCACCCAGACACACTCACACTCACACCAGACACGCTCACACTCACCCCCAGACATGCTCACACTCAGACACACTCACACCCAGTCACACTCACACTCAAACCCAGTCACATTCACACTCAGACACACTCACACTCACACCAGACATGCTCACACTCAGACACACTCACACACACACCCAGTCACACTCACACTCACACACACTCACACTCAAACCCAGTCACATTCACACCCAGTCACACACACATTCACACCCAGACGCACTCACACTCAAACCCAGTCACATTCACACTCAGACAGGCCCACACTCACACCCAGACATGCTCACACTCACACACACTCACACCCAATCACACTCACACCCAGACACACACACTCACACTCAGACACATTCACACTCAGCATATTCACACTCAGCATATTCACACTCATGCTCAGACACAGTCACACTCAGACGCATTCACACTCACAGTCAGACACACACACTCAGAAATAGTAGCAGTCACGCTCAGACACACACACCGAGACACACACACTCACCCTCAGGCATACTCACACTCAGACATACTCACACTCACACCCAGACACACTCACACTCAGACACACTCACACTCACACCCAGACACTCACACCCAGACACACTCACACTCAGACATCCTCACTCTCAGACACACTCACTCACCCCAGACACACTCACTCACACTCTGACACACACTCACACACACAAACACACAGACTCACACATACTCAGACACTCACACTCAGACACATTCGCATTCAGACACTCTCACACTCACACTCAGACATACTCACACTCACACACACCAACACTCAGACACACTCACTCACATACACCCAACCACAGATACAAACTTTCCAGCAGGACTCACTGGACATTGATCGGGAGCAGAGCCTGGGCCTTTCCTGCTCAGTGTGAGGGGCTCAGTCCCACCCCGGGGGGAGATCAGCTCACTCAGTACAGGCCGGGGATGGAGCCTGGGCCTTTCCTGCTCCTATTGGGGGAGCCTCCTCACCATCGTATATCCCGATGCGCCCGTCTCCGCCGCACAGCTCGCTGGACTTGCCGAAGCAAACCTGGTCACACTCGACCGCGCTCACCCGCTTCTCCTCACTGAGGTCCACGTCGTTACCACAGAAACAGGCATACCCGGCCTCAACACCTGCATACTGACAACAGGGGAGAGTCAGTCAGAGCCGGTACACCAGCACACACTCACACACAGAGACACTCACACTCACACACTCACACTCACACACAGAGACACTCACACTCACACACAGAGACACTCACACACAGAGACACTCACACACTCACACAGAGACACTCACACACACTCACACACAGAGACACACTCACTGACACACTCACACACACACACTCACACAGAGACACTCACACAGAGACACTCACTCACACTCACACACTCACACACAGACACTCACTGACACACTCACACTCACACACAGAGACACTCACTGACACACTCACACACACACACTCACACATAGACACTCACTGACACACTCACACTCACACACAGAGACACTCACTGACACACTCACACACACACACTCACACATAGACACTCACTGACACACTCACACTCACACACAGAGACACTCACTGACACACTCACACTCACACACAGAGACACACTCACTGACACACTCACACACTCACACTCACACACAGAGACACACTCACTGACACACTCACACACACACACTCACACACAGAGACACTCACACACACACACTCACACACAGAGACACTCACTGACACACTCACATTCACACACACACACACAGAGACACTCACACACACACACACACTCACACACAGAGACACTCACTGACACACTCACATTCACACACAGAGACACACTCACTGACACACTCACACTCACACACAAACACACACTGACACACACACACACAGACACACACACAGAGACACACTCACACACAGAGACACTCACACTGACACACTCACACACACACACTCACACACACACACAGACACTCATTGACACACTCACACAGAGACACTCACACTGACACACTCACACAGAGAGACACTCACTGACACACACACACACAGAGACACTCACTGACACACACACACACACAGACACTCACTGACACACTCACACACACACACACACTCACATAGACACTCACACACACACACACACAGACACTCACACACACACACACACAGAGACACTCACACTGACACACTCACACACTCACACACAGAGACACTCACTGACACACTCACACAGAGACACTCACTGACACACTCACACACACACACACACACACAGACACACTCACACTGACACACACACTCACACACACACACTCACACACAGAGACACTCACTGACACACTCACACTCACACACACTCACACTGACACACTCACACTCGCACACACACACACTCACACACATAGACACTCACACTGACACACACACACTCACACACACACACTCACACACAGAGACACTCACTGACACACTCACACACACACACTCACATAGTCATTCACACACACACTCACATAGACACACTCACACTCACACACACACACTCACACACCGAGACACTCACACTGACACACTCACACACAGAGACACTCACACTGACACACTCACACACAGAGACACTCACACTGACACACTCACACACAGAGACACTCACACTGACACACTCAGACACAGAGACACTCACACTGACACACTCACACACAGAGACACTCACACTGACACACTCACACACAGAGACACTCACACTCACACACTCACACACAGAGACACTCACACTCACACACACACACTCAGAGACACTCACACACACACACACAGACACACTCACACTGACACACTCACACTGACACACTCACAGAGACACACTCACAGAGACACACTCACACTGACACACTCACACACACACACACTCACACACAGAGACACTCACACACACACACACAGACACACACTGACACACTCACACAGAGACACTCACACTGACACACACACACACACTCACAGAGACACTCATACAGACACACAGAGACACACACACACTGACACACTCACACTGACACACTCACACTGACACACTCACACTGACACACTGACACACAGAGACACTCACACTGACACACTCACACACAGAGACACTCACACTGACACACTCACACACACACACACTGACACACTCACACACACAGACACACTCACACACACTGACACACTCACACACTGGCACACACACACTGGCACACACACACTGGCACACTCACACCCACACACTGACATACACACACACTGACACACTCACATTCACCCATGCTGACACACACACACGCTGACACACACACACATGCTGACACACTCACACACACTGACACACACATTAACACACACACACGCTGACATATACACACACATTAACACACTCACATGCTGACACACTCACACTGACACACTCGCTTGCACTCACAAACACTCACTCACACACTGACACACACACTTACACACGCACTGACACACACACATACACTGACATATTGACACACACACAGTTCACACACTGACACATGCACACACTCACACACACACACACACTCACACACACACACACTGGCACATTCACAAACACATGGACACACTGACACACTCACATGTGCACACACTGAAACACTCACATACTGACACACTCACACCTGCACACACTGACACTGACACACTCATACACTGACACTCGCACATACTGACAAGCACATACTGACTGACGCACACACACGCACACTGATGCACTCACACACGCATGCACTGACTGAGGCACACATGCACACACTCACACACTTACACACTCACACATGGAGATTCACACACACATTCACTCACGCACACATTCAGATACAGCATGCAGTCACACATGCACATGCACACACATGGAAACATGCATGTGCATGCACACACACACTCATGCATGCACACACTTGCACTCACACACATGTGCCACAGGCACACATGCATGCACTCACCACACATGAACTCACACATACAAGCACTCACACACGCACAAATACACACAAACATGCACACACACCTGTGCGCACACACGCACACCCACGTGCACACACACAAATGCACACGCGCGTGTGCGCACACACGCACAGTTGCATGCATACAAGCACACTCATGTCCACACACACACACACACACAGACACACACCCACATGCACGCACACAGACGTGTGCACGCTCACAACTGCAAGTGTGCACACCCTGTCGCTCCTGGAGTTCTTACCTTGTAACCTTTCTTCCGACAGAAACGGATGCAGACCTGGACGGTGAGCTTGGTGGAGGTGCCACTGCTGCCGCTGAGAGCAGGCGGATTCCCCGAGTCCAAGAAACAGCCCACGTAGCCGGGCACTGCCGGGATCAGAGCACAGGGAGAGAGGCGGTGAGGACAGGCCCGACTGTCACCGTGTTACACACAACACACAGCAACATTCACAACATACCCTGGGGTGGGGAGGGGGCTCGGGCTGGGATCACTGTCGAGAAGCCTGAGTGAGTGTGAGTCGAGGACGTGTGCGTGTGGGAAAGAGTGTGTGAGCGAGTGTGTTTGTGAGTGAGTGTGCAAGTGTGAGTGAGTGTGTTTGTGAGTGAGTGTGTTTGTGAGTGAGTGTGCAGGTGTGAGTGAGTGTGTTTGTGAGTGAGTGTGCAAGTGTGTTTGTGAGTGAGTGTGCAAGTGTGTTTGTGAGTGAGTGTGCAAGTGCGAGTGAGTGTGTTTGTGAGTGAGTGTGCAGGTGTGAGTGAGTGTGTTTGTGAGTGAGTGTGCAATGGTGTGTGAATGTGAGATGAAGAAGTGTGAGCGAGTGTTTTTGTGAGTGAGTGTGCAAGTGTGAGTGAGTGTGTTTGTGAGTGAGTGTGTTTGTGAGTGAGTGTGCAGGTGTGAGTAAGTGTGTTTGTGAGTGTGAAAGTGCAAGTGAGTGTGTTTGTGAGTGAGTGTGCAGGTGTGAGTGAGTGTGTTTGTGAGTGAGTGTGCAATGGTGCGTGAATGTGAGATGAAGAAGTGTGAGCGAGTGTTTTTGTGAGTGAGTGTGCAAGTGTGAGTGAGTGTGAGTTGAGGAAGTGTGCATGAGGGAGAGAGTGTGTGAGCGATTGTGTTTGTGAGTGAGTGTGTAAGAGTGAGTGCGAGAGTGAGTGTGCACGTGTACACGTGAGAAAGTGTGTGAGAAAGTGTGTATGTGTGTGAGTTTGCAAGTATGTGCGTGAGCATGAGTGTGCATGTGTGTGTGAGAGTGCAAGCGTGTGTGTGAAAGTGCGTGTGTCTGTGTGCAAGTGTGTGGGCAAGCGCGAGTGTGTAAGTGTGCGTGCAAGTGTGTGAGAGCGGGCGTGTGAGCAACTGGGTTTGAGAGCCCGGGCGCAAGTACGTGCGAGTGAGTGCATTTGTGAGTGCGTGTGCAAGGGTGAGTGTGAGAATGAGTGTGTGCACGAGTGAATAAGCGTGTCAGTGAGGGCGTCAGTCAGTGGGCGTGTGAGTGAGCGAATATGTGCGTCCCTGAGGGCGTCAGTCAGCGTGTGTTTGAGTGAGTGTGCGCGCCCGTGTCTGAGAGTGTGTGTGTGCAATTGTGACCGTGCGATTGTACACGTGTCAAGAGCCACAGAAACATGGGTTCATGGAGTGCCTTTAAAATGGAGTACAAGTGCAGAAGGGGCTTCAGGGAGGAGGACACGAGATCCAGGGAGGAGATAGTGGGGCCGTCTTTGCTCTAACGCCCAGGATGATCCCTGGAATAGTGACAAGTTTGGGCAGAGGTGCACGAGGCCAGTAATGCTCGAAGTGGTCCAGCCAGATGTGGTAATGGACGGCCAAACCAGCTGTGGACCAGATAGACGAGGGCAGCTCGCAGTGGGGGCCTCAGGCAGGCCGTACGCTCCCTTTTGGCAAAATATGACGGGTCGTCACACCTGTTTCAGGGGTTGGCACTGCCCGCTGATCTTTTGGCCTTCACCAACATGGCGGCTGGCGCACATCTGGCTGGTAACGTGCACGCGTCTCCTGCCCGCCATGTTGGGGGCGTAGGAGGACGGTTAGCGCCCAGAAAACGGGCACTGCCGAGTCCCAGTACTGAGGGAGCGCCGCACTGTCGGAGGGTCGGTACTGAGGGAGCGCCGCACTGTCGGAGGGTCGGTACTGAGGGAGCGCCGCACTGTCGGAGGGTCGGTACTGAGGGAGCGCCGCACTGTCGGAGGGTCGGTACTGAGGGAGCGCCGCACTGTCGGAGGGTCGGTACTGAGGGAGCGCCGCACTGTCGGAGGGTCGGTACTGAGGGAGCGCCGCACTGTCGGAGGGTCGGTACTGAGGGAGCGCCGCACTGTCGGAGGGTCGGTACTGAGGGAGCGCCGCACTGTCGGATGGTCGGTACTGAGGGAGCGCCGCACTGTCGGAGGGTCCGTACTGAGGGAGCGCCGCACTGTCGGAGGGTCAGTACTGAGGGAGCGCCGCACCGTCGGAGGGTCAGTACTGAGGGAGCGCCGCACCGTCGGAGGGTCAGTACTGAGGGAGCGCCGCACTGTCGGAGGGTCAGTACTGAGGGAGCGCCGCACTGTCGGAGGGTCAGTACTGAGGGAGCGCCGCACTGTCGGAGGGTCAGTACTGAGGGAGCGCTGCACTGTCGGAGGTGCCGTCTTTCGGATGAGACGTTAAACCGAGGGCCCCGTCTGCCCTCTCAGGTGAACGTAAAATCCCACGGCCACTATTGGAAGAAGAGCAGGGGGGAGTTCTCCCCGGTGTCCTGGGGCTGATATTTATCCCTCAACCAACATCACCAATAAAAACAGATGATCTGGTGATTTTCTCATTTCTGTTTGTGGGATCTTGCTGTGCGCAAATTCGCTCCTACGTTACTGCAGTGACTACACTTCAAAAGTACTTCATTGGCTGTAAAGCGCTTTGGGACATCCTGAGGTCATAAAAGGTGCTCTAGAAATGGGAGATCTTTCTTTTCTTTGTGGCAGGACTCTGGATTAAGAGCTACTCACTGCTACAGCTCGGGATGCTGCAGTATTTCCAGTAAATCCCTTCCTCGTTCTCCGAGACGTAGCACCAGGGCTGGACGTCCCCATCTGGATTGCTGTGGAACATGGAAAAGCATCAATGCAGGAGATCCGGTGGCCATGGGCTTCCTGGGGATCGGGGAGATACAGCAGGGATATCCGGGGATTGGGGAGATACAGGCGGGATATCTGGGGATTGGGGAGATACTGGAGGGATATCCAGGGATTGGGGAGATACAGCAATGATATTCAGTGATTGGGGAGATACAGGATGGATATCCAGGGATTAAGGAGATACAATACGATATCCAGGGATTGGGGAGATACAGGAGGGATATCCAGGGATTGGGGAGATACAGCAATGATATTCAGTGATTGGGGAGATACAGGATGGATATCCAGGGATTGGGGAGCTACAGGAGGGATATCCAGGGATTGGGGAGATACAGGTGGGATATTCAGGGATTGGAGAGATACAGCAGGCATATCCAGGGATTGGGGAGATACAGGAGGGATATCCAGGGATTGGGGAGATACAATACAATATCCAGGAATTGGGGAGATACAGGAGGGATATCCAGGGATTGGGGAGATACAGGAGGGATATCCAGGGATTGGGGAGATACAGGAGGGATATCCAGGGATTGGGGAGATACAGCAATGATATTCAGTGATTGGGGAGATACAGGAGGGATATCCAGGGATTGGGGAGATACAGGTGGGATATTCAGGGATTGGAGAGATACAGCAGGCATATCCAGGGATTGGGGAGATACAGGAGGGATATCCAGGGATTGGGGAGATACAATACAATATCCAGGAATTGGGGAGATACAATACGATATCCAGGAATTAGGGACATACAGGAGGGATATCCAGGGATTGGGGAGATACAGGAGGGATATCCAGGGATTGGGGAGATACAGGAGGGATATCCAGGAATTAAGGAGATACAGGAGGGATATCCAGGAATTAAGGAGATACAGGAGGGATATCCAGGAATTAAGGAGATACAGGAGGGATATCCAGGAATTAAGGAGATACAGGAGGGATATCCAGGAATTAAGGAGATACAGGAGGGACATCCAGGAATTAAGGAGATACAGGAGGGATATCCAGGAATTAAGGAGATACAGGAGGGATATCCAGGAATTAAGGAGATACAGGAGGGATATCCAGGAATTAAGGAGATACAGGAGGGATATCCAGGAATTAAGGAGATACAGGAGGGATATCCAGGAATTAAGGAGATACAGGAGGGATATCCAGGAATTAAGGCGATACAGCAACCTCTCCACTTAGAAGTACAGGCACCCAAATGGACAATTTTTTCCCAATACTATCGCGGAGCATTGCTGTCAGCCACTTTAAAACAGTTGCGATAAACTATCAGACAAAGCAAGACATTAATACGGTCCAGGGACATTTCAAGACCTTGGAGTCTCCAGAGGGCAGCGAGGGACCATAGATTGGACCTCACCCCATCCAACTCCGGAGGGTAGGTAGGAATCTCAGATAGGCCTCCAAGAAGAGGAGCTCCATGGGAAGGAAGGCACAAAGGATAGTGTAGGAACATAGGAATATGGGAATATGGGAATGTGGGAATATAGCAATATGGGAATATAGGAATATGGGAATATAGCAATATGGGAACACGGGAATATGGGAATATGGGAATATAGGAATATGGGAATATGGGAATATGGGAATGTGGGAATATAGCAATATGGGAATATAGGAATATGGGAATATAGCAATATGGGAATACGGGAATATGGGAATATGGGAATATGGGAATATGGGAATATAGGAATATGGGAATGTGGGAATATGGGAATACGGGAATATGGGAATATGGGAATATAGGAATGTGGGAATACAGGAATATGGGAATACGGGAAGATAGGAATATGGAAATATGGGAATATGGGAATATAGCAATATGGGAATACGGGAATATGGGAATATAGGAATGTGGGAATACAGGAATATGGGAATACGGGAAGATAGGAATATGGAAATATGGGAATATGGGAATTTCGGAATACGGGAATGTGGGAATATGGGAATGTGGTAATACGGGAATATAGGAATATGGAAATATGGGAATATGGGAATTTAGGAATACGGGAATGTGGGAATATGGGAATGTGGGAATACGGGAATATAGCAATATGGGAATATAGGAATATGGGAATATGGGAATATAGGAATACGGGAATACGGGAATATAGCAATACGGGAAGATAGGAATATGGGAATTTAGGAATACGAGAATGTGGGAATATAGGAATAAACAGACTTAAGAATATGGGAATATAGGAACACAGGGATATAGGGTGATAGGAAAATAGGCACAGGAGGAGGCCATTCAGCCCCTTGAGCCTGTTCCACCATTCAATCAGCTCTTGACTGACTTGTATCTTAACCCCATCGACCTGCCTTGGTTCCATAACCCTTAATCCCCTCACCCAACAAAAATCGATCAATCTCAGTTTAGAAATTTCCAATTGACCCCCCGGCCTCCACGACTTTTTGGGAGAAGAGTTCCAGATTCCCACTCCCCCTTTGTGTGAAGAAATGCTTCCTGAACGGCCTGGCTCTAATTTTAAGGTTCTGCCCCTCCTTGTTCTGGACTCTCCCCCCACCAGAGGAAATAGTTTCTCTCTCTATCTACCCCATCGAATCCTTCAATCATCTCAAACACCACGATTAGATTCCCCCCCCCACTTAATCTTCTAAACTCGAGGGAACACAAGCCGAGTCTGTGCGACCTCTCCTCGTAATTTAACCCTTCTAGCCCCCCCGGTTATCGTTCTGGTGACTCTGCGCAGCCCCCACTCCGAGGCCAATATAGCCTCCTCGAGGTGCGGTGCCCAGAACTGAACGCAGTCTCTCCAGATGGGGGTCTGGCCAGAGCTTTATATATGACTAAATCTAAATGGCCACCAAACAGTTACTGACCGACAATAATTGTGGTTGCCGAGGCCCCACTCTCCACCCGGATACTTGATGGTATTGTAGATGTGTTGGTATGTCTGGTTCCAGTACAGGCATGGTTTACCATTAACCACCGACGTCTGGTTCTGGTCACCTCGGTAATCGGCGCCGTTCACTCGGAAACACTCGGAAATTTCTAGAAAGGAGAAAGGAGAAACCTCATCGTACTCAACGCTCAAGTCTATCATGTGGCACTTCATCAAACGCCTTTTGAAAGTCCAGATACATTACATCTACCGCACTGCTCTTATCGACCCTCTCCGTTACTTCATCAGATTAGTCAAACATGATTTTCCTTTAAGAAATCCATGCTGACTTTCATTTATTAATCCACATTGTACCGTGTGCCAAATAATTTTGTCGTGGATTATTGTCTCTAAGAGTTTCCCCGCCACTGACATTGGGCTGAGTGGCCTGAAATTGGGATTATCCCTCTCCCCTTTTGCATACATAAATGCACACAGACATATATACATAAACATACATAGGGGAGAGTGTACACAGGCTGTGGGAGGAGATTAAATGGGTGGGGAGAGTCCATGATAGGGGAGAGTGTAGATGGGCTGTGGGAGGAGATTAAATGGGTGGGGAGAGTCCATGATAGGGGAGAGTGTACATGGGCTGTGGGAGGAGATTAAATGGGTGGGGAGAGTCCATGATTGGGGAGAGTGTACATGGGCTGTGGGGGGAGATTAAATGGGTGGGGAGAGTCCATGATAGGGGAGAGTGTACATGGGCTGTGGGAGGAGATTAAATGGGTGGGGAGAGTCCATGATAGGGGAGAGTGTAGATGGGCTGTGGGAGGAGATTAAATGGGAAGCATCTTTCTGTGCTGTATGATTCTATGATTCTGTGCATGTGTGTGTATGTTTATGTGTTTGTGTGTGTCTGTCTGTGTGTGTGTCTGTACGTGTGTGTGTCTGTATGTGTGTGCCTGTGTGTGTGTGTCTCCGTATGTGTGTGCCTGTGTGTGTGTTTGTGTGCCTGCGTGTGTCCATGTGTGTGTATATGCGTCTCTGTATGTGTCTGTGTTTTTTTTTATTCGTTCACGGGATGTGGGCGTCGCTGGCAAGGCCGGCATTTATTGCCCATCCCTAAGAGGGCAATTAAGAATCAACCACATTGCTGTGGGTCTGGAGTCACATATAGGCCAGACCGGGTAAGGACGGCAGGTTTCCTGTGTGTGTGTCTCTGTGTGTGTGTCCGTGTGTGTCTCTGTGTGAATGTCTGTGTATGTGTGTGTGTGTTAGTGTGTCTGTGTGAGTGTATGTCTCTGTGTGTATGTCTATGCGTGTTAGTGTGTGTGTCCGTGTATGTGTGTTTCTGTGTGTCTATGTGTGTGTGTCTCTGTGTTAGTGTGTCTGTGTGTGTGTGTCTGTGTGTGTGTGTCTGTGTGTGTGTGTGTCTCTGTGTTAGTGTGTCTGTGTGTGTGTGTCTGTGTGTGTGTGTCTGTGTGTGTGTGTCTGTGTGTGTGTGTGTGTCTGTGTGTGTGTGTCTCTGTGTTAGTGTCTCTGTGTGCGTGTGTCCGTGTGTCTCTGTGTGTCCGTGTGTCTCTGTGTGTCCGTGTGTCTCTGTGTGTCCGTGTGTCTCTGTGTGTCCGTGTGTCTCTGTGTGTCCGTGTGTCTCTGTGTGTCCGTGTGTCTCTGTGTGTGTGTCTCTGTGTCCGTGTGTCTCTGTGTGTCCGTGTGTCTCTGTGTGTGTGTCTCTGTGTCCGTGTGTCTCTGTGTGTCCGTGTGTCTCTGTGTGTCCGTGTGTCTCTGTGTCCGTGTGTCTCTCTGTGTCCGTGTGTCTCTCTGTGTCCGTGTGTCCCTGTGTGTCCGTGTGTCTCTCTGTGTCCGTGTGTCTCTCTGTGTCCGTGTGTCTCTGTGTGTCCGTGTGTCTCTGTGTGTCCGTGTGTCTCTCTGTGTCCGTGTGTCTCTGTGTGTCCGTGTGTCTCTGTGTCCGTGTGTCTCTGTGTCCGTGTGTCTCTCTGTGTCCGTGTGTCTCTCTGTGTCCGTGTGTCTCTCTGTGTCCGTGTGTCTCTCTGTGTCCGTGTGTCTCTCTGTGTCCGTGTGTCTCTCTGTGTCCGTGTGTCTCTCTGTGTCCGTGTGTCTCTCTGTGTCCGTGTGTCTCTGTGTGTCCGTGTGTCTCTCTGTGTCCGTGTGTCTCTCTGTGTCCGTGTGTCTCTGTGTCCGTGTGACTCTGTGTGTCCGTGTGTCTCTGTGTCTGTGTGACTCTGTGTGTCCGTGTGTCTCTGTGTTAGTGTCTCTGTGTGTGTGTCTCTGTGTGTCCGTGTGTCTCTGTGTGTCCGTGTGTCTCTGTGTGTGTGTCTCTGTGTGTCCGTGTGTCCCTGTGTGTCCGTGTGTCTCTGTGTGTCCGTGTGTCCGTGTGTCTCTGTGTGTCCGTGTGTCTCTGTGTGTCCGTGTGTCTCTGTGTGTCCGTGTGTCTCTGTGTCCGTGTGTCTCTGTGTGTCCGTGTGTCTCTGTGTGTGTGTCTCTGTGTGTCCGTGTGTCTCTGTGTGTCCGTGTGTCTCTGTGTGTCCGTGTCTCTGTGTGTCCGTGTCTCTGTGTGTCAGTGTCTCTCTGTGTCCGTGTGTCTCTGTGTGTCCGTGTGTCTCTGTGTCCGTGTGTCTCTGTGTCCGTGTGTCTCTGTGTGTCCGTGTGTCTCTGTGTGTCAGTGTCTCTCTGTGTCCGTGTGTCTCTGTGTGTCTCTGTGTCCGTGTCTCTCTGTGTCCGTGTGTCTCTGTGTGTCCGTGTGTCTCTGTGTCCGTGTGTCTCTGTGTGTCCGTGTCTCTGTGTCCGTGTGTCTCTGTGTGTCCGTGTGTCTCTGTGTCCGTGTGTCTCTGTGTCCGTGTGTCTCTGTGTGTCCGTGTGTCTCTGTGTCCGTGTGTCTCTGTGTCCGTGTGTCTCTGTGTCCGTGTGTCTCTGTGTGTCCGTGTGTCTCTGTGTGTCCGTGTGTCTCTGTGTGTCCGTGTCTCTCTGTGTGTCCGTGTGTCTCTGTGTGTGTGTCTCTGTGTGTCCGTGTGTCTCTGTGTGTCCGTGTGTCTCTGTGTGTCCGTGTGTCTCTGTGTGTGTGTGTCTCTGTGTGTCCGTGTGTCTCTGCGTGTCCGTGTGTCTCTCTGTGTGTCCGTGTCTCTCTGTGTGTCCGTGTCTCTCTGTGTGTCCGTGTGTCTCTGTGTGTCCGTGTCTCTCTGTGTGTCCGTGTGTCTCTGCGTGTCCGTGTGTCTCTCTGTGTGTCCGTGTCTCTGTGTGTCCGTGTCTCTCTGTGTGTCCGTGTGTCTCTCTGCGTGTCCGTGTGTCTCTCTGTGTGTCCGTGTGTCTCTGTGTGTCCGTGTGTCTCTCTGTGTGTCCGTGTGTCTCTCTGTGTGTCCGTGTCTCTGTGTGTCCGTGTCTCTCTGTGTGTCCGTGTCTCTCTGTGTGTCCGTGTGTCTCTGTGTGTCCGTGTCTCTCTGTGTGTCCGTGTGTCTCTCTGTGTGTCCGTGTCTCTCTGTGTGTCCGTGTCTCTCTGTGTGTCCGTGTCTCTCTGTGTGTGTGTGTCTCTGTGTGTGTGTCTCTCTGTGTGTCCGTGTCTCTCTGTGTGTGTGTGTCTCTGTGTGTGTGTGTCTCTGTGTGTCCGTGTGTCTCTGTGTGTCCGTGTGTCTCTCTGTGTGTCCGTGTGTCTCTCTGTGTGTCCGTGTGTCTCTGTGTGTCCGTGTCTCTCTGTGTGTCCGTGTGTCTCTCTGTGTGTCCGTGTCTCTCTGTGTGTCCGTGTGTCTCTGTGTGTCCGTGTCTCTCTGTGTGTCCGTGTGTCTCTCTGCGTGTCCGTGTGTCTCTCTGTGTGTCCGTGTCTCTCTGTGTGTCCGTGTGTCTCTGTGTGTCCGTGTCTCTCTGTGTGTGTGTGTCTCTGTGTGTGTGTCTCTCTGTGTGTCCGTGTCTCTCTGTGTGTGTGTGTCTCTGTGTGTGTGTGTCTCTGTGTGTCCGTGTGTCTCTGTGTGTCCGTGTGTCTCTCTGTGTGTCCGTGTCTCTCTGTGTGTGTGTGTCTCTGTGTGTCCGTGTGTCTCTGTGTGTCCGTGTGTCTCTGTGTGTCCGTGTCTCTCTGTGTCCGTGTCTCTCTGTGTGTCCGTGTCTCTCTGTGTGTCCGTGTCTCTCTGTGTGTGTGTGTCTCTGTGTGTCCGTGTGTCTCTGTGTGTCCGTGTGTCTCTCTGTGTGTCCGTGTGTCTCTGTGTGTCCGTGTGTCTCTGTGTGTCCGTGTCTCTCTGTGTGTCCGTGTCTCTCTGTGTGTCCGTGTCTCTCTGTGTCCGTGTGTCTCTGTGTGTCCGTGTGTCTCTCTGTGTGTCCGTGTCTCTCTGTGTGTCCGTGTCTCTCTGTGTGTCCGTGTCTCTCTGTGTGTCCGTGTCTCTCTGTGTGTGTGTGTCTCTGTGTGTCCGTGTGTCTCTGTGTGTCCGTGTGTCTCTGTGTGTCCGTGTGTCTCTGTGTGTCCGTGTGTCTCTGTGTGTCCGTGTCTCTCTGTGTGTCCGTGTCTCTCTGTGTGTCCGTGTGTCTCTGTGTGTCCGTGTGTCTCTGTGTGTGTGTGTCTCTGTGTGTCCGTGTCTCTGTGTGTCCGTGTGTCTCTGTGTGTCCGTGTCTCTCTGTGTGTCCGTGTCTCTCTGTGTGTCCGTGTCTCTCTGTGTGTCCGTGTCTCTCTGTGTGTCCGTGTGTCTCTCTGTGTGTCCGTGTCTCTCTGTGTGTCCGTGTCTCTGTGTGTCCGTGTGTCTCTCTGTGTGTCCGTGTGTCTCTGTGTGTCCGTGTGTCTCTGTGTGTCCGTGTCTCTCTGTGTGTCCGTGTCTCTCTGTGTGTCCGTGTCTCTCTGTGTGTCCGTGTCTCTCTGTGTGTCCGTGTCTCTCTGTGTGTCCGTGTCTCTCTGTGTGTCCGTGTCTCTGTGTGTCCGTGTCTCTCTGTGTGTCCGTGTCTCTCTGTGTGTCCGTGTCTCTGTGTGTCCGTGTGTCTCTCTGTGTGTCCGTGTCTCTCTGTGTGTCCGTGTCTCTCTGTGTGTCCGTGTGTCTCTGTGTCCGTGTGTCTCTCTGTGTGTCCGTGTCTCTCTTTGTGTCCGTGTCTCTCTGTGTGTCCGTGTCTCTCTGTGTGTCCGTGTGTCCGTGTCTCTCCGTGTGTCCGTGTCTCTCTGTGTGTCCGTGTGTCTCTCTGCGTGTCCGTGTGTCTCTCTGTGTGTCCGTGTCTCTCTGTGTGTCCGTGTGTCTCTCTGTGTGTCCGTGTGTCTCTCTGTGTGTCCGTGTCTCTGTGTGTCCGTGTCTCTCTGTGTGTCCGTGTGTCTCTGTGTGTCCGTGTGTCTCTCTCTGTGTGTCCGTGTCTCTCTGTGTGTGTGTCTCTCTGTGTGTCCGTGTCTCTCTGTGTGTCCGTGTCTCTCTGTGTGTCCGTGTGTCTCTGTGTGTCCGTGTGTCTCTCTGTGTGTCCGTGTCTCTCCGTGTGTCCGTGTGTCTCTGTGTTTCTACATGTTGTAAACAATTTTACAACACCAAGTTATAGTCCAGCAATTTTATTTTAAATTCACAAGCTTTCGGAGATTTTCTCCTTCCTCAGGCAAATGTTTTGAATCTAAACATTTGCCTGAGGAAGGAGAAAATCTCCGAAAGCTTGTGAATTTAAAATAAAATTGCTGGACTATAACTTGGTGTTGTAAAATTGTTTACAATTGTCAACCCCAGTCCATCACCGGCATCTCCACATCATTTCTACATGTTATGAGAGCTCTGATTTAGCCCCTCTGCCCTCTTCACAGCACAAGCACAGGGGGCACAGGGATGTGGGGAATGAGGAGAGTGGGGAAGGTGTCAGCCACATGGCCTCTCGCCCCTCAGCAGCTGAGAGTCGCCCCGAGAATCCCTCCGAACCTCAGCCAGCAGGAGAGGGGGCTCCCCGGACCAGGATCGCCCAAGATAGAGGAGCACCTCAAAAGCAGTGAAGCTTTCCCTTCGAATGCAGCTCAGGGAGGATCCCTGGGGCACTGAGCACGGGAGAGACTTCATCTTTCAAGGCCTGGGAGTTCGTGCACTGCCGACAGACCAAATCCCCCGCCATCCTCTCCCCCGGTTAACCAATTCAGCACAGGCCCGAGACGGAGCCTGGGCCTTTCCTGACCTGTGTGTGGAGCTCGGGCCCACCCCGGGTGAGCTCAGCTCACTCGATCCACACTTGCAAAACTTGAAAGAGATTTGTTCAAAGGGGTTTTGGGTTTTGGAAGGGGGCCTCGTTCCCACAGGGGCCCGGCAGGCACTGGGCAAAGATCGTCAGTGTTTGATGTCTGCCTCTTTGTTTTATTACAACTCATAAAATATCCTTTAATCATTCTCCGCTTTAATGTAAGGGTCCTGGGAGCACGCCAGGATAGGGAG
>NW_027139636.1:0-2500 GCF_035084215.1 Heptranchias perlo | reverse complement strand
CAGACTCTCCCTCTCCCTCTCACACTCTCTCCCTCTCTCATACACTCTCCTCCCTCTCTCTCACTCTCTCTCTCTCTCGCACACTCGACTCTACGCTCTCTCAGCAGACGCTCTCCCTCTCACACTCACTCTCCCTCTCTCTCACACTCTCTATCTCCCTCTCACTCTCCTCTCTCTCTCACACACTCTCTCTCTCTCATCACACTCTCTCTCTCTCTCTCACACACTCTCTCTCTCTCTCACACACTCTCTCACACACTCTCTCTCTCTCTCACACACTCTCTCACACACTCTCTCTCTCTCACTCTCCCTCTCTCACACTCTCTCTCTCTCTCCCTCTCACTCTCCCTCTCTCTCACAGACTCTCCCTCTCCTCTCACACTCTCTCCCTCTCTCACACACTCTCTCTCTCTCTCCCTCTCTCTCTCCCTCTCTCTCACAGACCTCTCCCTCTCCCTCTCACACTCTCTCCCTCTCTCACACACTCTCTCTCTCTCTCACACACTCTCTCACACACTCTCTCTCTCTCACTCTCCCTCTCTCACACTCTCTCTCTCTCTCCCTCTCTCTCTCCCTCTCTCTCTCCCTCTCTCTCACAGACTCTCCCTCTCCCTCTCACAACTCTCTCCCTCTCTCACACACTCTCTCCCTCTCACACAACTCTCCCTCTCTCTCACACTCTCTCCCTCTCTCTCACTCTCTCTCTCTCACAGACTCTCTCTCTCACACTCTCTCTCTCACACTCTCTCTCTCCCTCTCACACTCACTCTCCCTCTCTCTCACACTCTCTCTCTCCCTCTCACTCTCACTCTCTCTCTCTCTCTCCCTCTCACTCTCTCTCTCCCTCTCACTCTCTCTCTCCCTCTCCCTCTCACTCTCCCTCTCTCACACTCTCTCCCTCTCACTCTCTCTCTCGCACCACACTCTCTCTCTCCCTCTCACTCTCTTCTCCCAGCTCTCTCACACACACTCTCTCCCTCGTCACTCTCCCTCTCTCACACTCTCCCTCTCACTCTCCTCTCTCTCTTTCACTCTCTCCCTCTCTCTCTCTCGCCCTCTCTCTCACACAACTCTCCCTCTCACTCTCTCTCCCTCTCACTACTCTCCCTCTCACTCTCTCTCCCCTCTCACTACTCTCCTCTCACTCTCTCTCCTCTCTCTCTCTCTCTAGCTCTCTCTCTCGCACTCTCTCTCTCCCTCTCACACTCTCTCTCTCCCTCTCACTCTCTCTCTCACACTCTTCTCTCTCCCTCTCACTCTCTCATCTCCCTCTCACTCTCTCACAAACTCTCCACCTCTCACACACTCTCTCCCTCCCTCCCACTCACTCTCTCTCTCTCTCACACTCACTCTCGCTCTCTCACACTCTCTCTCACACTCTCTCCTCTCACACTCTCTCACTCACTCTCTCCCACACTCTCTCTCTCCCTCTCACACTCTCTTCCTCTCACTCTCTCTCTCTCTCTCACTCTCTCTCTCTCCCTCTCACTCACTCTCCCTCTCTCACACTCTCTCTCTCCCTCTCACACTCTCTCACACTCTCTCTCTCCCTCTCACACTCTCTTCCTCTCACTCTCTCTCTCTCTCTCACTCTCTCTCTCTCCCTCTCACTCTCTCTCCCTCTCTCACACTCTCTCTTCTCCCTCTCACACTCTCTCACACTCACTCTCTCCCTCTCACACTCTCTCACTCTCTCCCACACTCTCTCCCTCCCTCCCACTCACTCTCTCTCTCTCTCACATCTCACTCTCGCTCTCTCACACTCTCTCTCACACTCTCTCCCTCTCACACTCTCTCACTCTCTCCACACTCTCTCTCTCCCTCTCACACTCTCTCCTCTCACTCTCTCTCTCTCTCTCACTCTCTCCTCTCTCCCTCTCACTCTCTCTCCTCTCTCACACTCTCTCTCTCCTCCTCACACTCTCTCACACTCTCTCTCTCACCTCTCACACTCTCTTCCTCTCACTCTCTCTCTCTCTCTCACTCTCCTCTCTCTCCCTCTCACTCTCTCTCCCTCTCTCACACTCTCTCTCTCCTCTCACACTCTCTCACACTCACTCTCTCCCTCTCCACTCTCTCACTCTCTCCCACACTCTCTCTCTCCCTCTCACACTCTCTTCCTCTCACTCTCTCTCTCTCTCTCACTCTCTCTCTCTCCCTCTCACTCTCTCTCCCTCTCTCACACTCTCTCTCTCTCTCACACTCTCTCACACTCACTCACTCTCTCCCTCTCACACTCTCTCACTCTCTCTCACACTCTCTCTCTCCCTCTCACACTCTCTTCCTCTCACTCTCTCTCTTCTCTCTCACTCTCTCTCTCCTCCCTCTCACTCTCTCTCCCTCTCACACTCTCTCACACTCTCTCTCTCCCTCTCAACACTCTCTTCCTCTCACTCTCTCTCTCTCTCTCTCACTCTCTCTCTCTCCCTCTCACTCTCTCTCCCTCTCTCACACTCTCTCTCTCCCTCTCACACTCTCTCACACTCACTCTCTCCCTCTA